>NW_016819410.1:319272-357753 GCF_001698545.2 Rhinopithecus bieti | reverse complement strand
TAAGGATATGAACAGACACTTCTCAAAAGAAGACATTTATGCAGCCAACAGACACATGAAAAAATGCTCATCATCACTGGCCATCAGAGAAATGCAAATCAAAACCACAATGAGATACCATCTCACACCAGTTAGAATGGCGATCATTAAAAAGTCAGGAAACAACAGGTGCTGGAGAGGATGTGGAGAAATAGGAACACTTTTACAGTGTTGGTGGGATTGTAAACTAGTTCAACCATTGTGGAAGACAGTGTGGTGATTTCTCAAGGATCTAGAACTAGAAATACCATTTGACCCAGCCATCCCATTACTGGGTATATACCCAAAGGATTATAAATCATGCTGCTATAAAGACACATGCACACATACGTTTATTGCAGCACTATTCACAATAGCAAAGACTTGGAACCAACCCAAATATCCATCAATGATAGACTGGATTAAGAAAATGTGGCATATATACACCATGGAATACTATGCAGCCATAAAAAAGGATGAGTTCATGTCCTTTGTAGGGACATGGATGAAGCTGGAAACCATCATTCTCAGCAACTATCACAAGGACAGAAAACCAAACACTGGATGTTCTCACTCATAGGTGGGAATTGAACAATGAGATCACCTGGACACAGGAAGGTGAACATCATACACTGGGGCCTGTCGTGGGGTAGGGGTAGGGGGGAGGGATAGCATTAGGAGATATACCTAATGTAAATGACAAGTTAATGGGTGCAGCACACCAACATGGCACATGTATACATACGTAACAAACCTGCACATTGTGCACATGTACCCTAGAACTTAAAGTATAATTTAAAAATTTTTTTAAAGTCAAAAATAATTATCCTAGATTTCCACCAGGATACAATAAAACTAAACTTGCCATGTATAGTAAAGTACAATCAAAAAGTCTTATAGCCTGAGCTTTAACTAAAATATATTATATATTAATTTCTAACTTTAGGGCCAACATTTTATTCATTTATGCACAAACAAACAAAATTGATACCCCACAAGAACAGGCAACCAAAGCAAAAATGGACAAATGGGATCACATCAAGTTAAAAAGCTTCTGCCCAGCAAAGGAAACAATCAACAAAGTAAAGAGACAAACCACAAAATGGGAGAAAATATTTGCAAACTACTCATCTGACGAGGAATCACTAATGAGAATATATAAGGAAAAAATCTAATAATTTGACATAAAAATGGGCAAAAGATCTGAAAAGACATTTCGCAAAAGAAGACCTACAAATGGTGAACAGGTATCTAAAAAGGTGCTCAACATCACTGATTATCAGAGAAATGCAAATCAAAAACTACGATGAAATGTCATCTCACCCCAGTTGAAATGGCTTTTATCCAAAAGACAGGCAGTAACAAATGCTGGCGAGGGTGTGGAGAAAAGAGAACCCTTGTACACTGTTGGTGGGAATATAAATTAGTACAACCACTATGGAGAACAGTTTGGAGGTTCCTCAAAAAACTAAAAATAGAGCCAACATATGATCCAGCAATCCCACTGCTGGGTATATACCCAAAAGAAAGGAATCAGTATATTGAAGAGATATCTGCACTCCCATGTTTATTGCCAAGATTTGAAAGCAATCTAAGTGTCCACCAACAGATGAATGAATAAAGAAAATGGGGTGTATATAAACAATGGAGTGCTATTCAGTCATTAAAAAAAAAAAAAAAAAAAAAGAGACCCTGTCAGTTGCAAGAACATGGATGGAACTGGAGGTCATTATGTTAAGTGAAATAAACCAGGCACAGAAAGACAAACTTTGCATGTTCTCTCTTATTTGTGGGAGCCAAAAATGAAAAGAATTGAACTCATGGAGATAGAGAATAGAAGGATGGTTACCAGAGGCTGTCGGGGAAGGGCAGATGGCTAACGGGTACAAAAAAAAAATAGACAGTAAGATCTAGTATTTGCTAGCACAATTGGGTGACTATAGTCAAAAATAATTTAATTGTACATCTTAAAATAACTAAAAGAATATAATTGGATTGTTTGTTACACAAAGGATAAATACTTGGGGGAAAGGATACTCCATTTACCCTGATTACCATTGCATGTCTGTATCTAAATATCTCTTGTAACCCATAAACGTATACACCTACTATATACCCACAAAAATTTTTAAAAGTTTTAAAATCCTACATGGAGGGGAACATTTTTGATTTCTCACTTAGCATATTTGTAAATGAGAACTAGACATTGTTACTACAACTGTCCTAAATCTACTGTACCTATGAAACATTTGAAGAACCATTTACTTTATTTCCATGTGTACACAAGATGTAGCTTTCAGGGCTCCAGCACATAAATGCCTAGGCTTCATTTCACAGGCCACCTCAATACCTGAGGTGAGGGCAGCAAGAAGCAGGATGGTAGAGAGTGGGCTCTGGAGTCAGCCTTCCAGTTTTGAATCCTGCTTCTACCCAACTTAGTTTTCTTATCTGTAAAATGAGGATAATTTTAGTAATTACCTCATAGGGCTGTTAGAAGATTCAACTAGATAATCCCAATAGGTCACTTAGCACAGTCGCTGGCAAGCAATATGTGCTCTCCAAGTGATGACGGCAATGCTTATGACAACAATGATGGTGAAAATGATGACCATGACTACAATTAGCAACTCATTGGTAGGGAGAGAGATAGGAAAATCTGATAATGTAAATATAAACTTGAAAAGAAGTAACAAAAGCATACTATACAAAATGGGTCCTGATTGAAGGTTCATTTTTGCTACTGTAAGACAATAATATCAACCATGTGAGTCATTCATTCATCATTCCCCTTTGCGCACACTGTGACAAAATTCTGTTTTCTGTCTAATAGAATGTGAATTCTTTGAGAGAAAGAGTATATTGTCTATTGACATGAATTTGTATCCTGGAAACCAGCATGGTACTTGAAATGTGGAAAGTAATCAACAAATGTTTATTGATCTCTTTTATGCAACAATTACTGCCTGAGCATTGCCTGCCATGTGACCAGCACTGATGTGCTGGACACTAAGGACACATGCCTGGCTCACTGGAGGGGATCAATGGAGGAACAAGTCGATCACACAAAGCCAGAATATTCTCTTTAATATGTCAGAACAGTAGAAATCTTGCCTGTCACATATAAATAAATCTGACTTATTTCCTGCGATGTCCACTCTTGATAGTCTGAGGCTAAGCTAAGAGAACTTACAGACTCCAAGAAGCCTCACCCAATGCTGGCTTCACTTGAGGAATGGAGCAGGAAACAGCACAGCAGGAGGAGCACTCCCAGAAGTCCAGGGGTTAGTTTTAAGGGCCTGAGTCACAGGTCAGATACGAGGGCCTGAGAACATACAGGTGGGTGCAGAAGCCTCCCTGGCCCCTACACATCAGGAACTATTTCTACTGAGCCACGGCTCTCGGGTCCCAGAAAGCAGAGTGCCCCATTGCAAGTCAGGGCACCCATGAAGCCCGAAGCTATGCCTCCTCCCTGCACAGTCAGATTCACTCCTGGTCCTCCCTGTCCATATGCAGCTTACCAATCACAAGCCCTTCTTAGCATCAGTGGTGTTACCTGGTAACACAGCTAGCACTTCTAGCAGGTTTCCAGGATAACAGGGCTAGAAAATTAACCCAAGATCATTTTGATCATAGAGGAGAAAATGCTTTTGTTACCTTGTACTCCCACGGCCCCATGCCTGACCCCTCTGAGCTTCCCAAATCTTACTAGAAATCACCAAGGAGAGGTTCCTGATGCACCATAAACTCATTGTGTATGAGACCCATGTAATTCTCTCCTCTCTCCCTGCCTGACCTCTTATGTTCCCTATTTTGATGAAGACAGTCATTATCCATCCAATCCTCCCTTGCACAGACTCCTTGTCTTCCATTCCAATGGCCTCTACTCCAAACTCCTGAGCTCTGAGACAATCAGGGCTCTTCAGAACCTAAACCCGGTTAGCTCTAGCCGCTTCCACACACACCGAACCCTTTAGACACAGACTATTTGCCAGCATCATTAGAAAATACAGCCTTTGTTCAGATCTGGAATATCCTTCCACTCCTGGCATCTGTCCAAATAAGTCTTCAGACTCTTGAAAAACCAACTCGAGTGTCACCTCTGGGAAACCACAAATTAATCTCCAGTACTAACCAATCCCTCCCTCTTCTCCTGCAGCCCATGTGAGGCCTCCGCTGCAGCACTGCCCACCTGACTGTGGCCGCCATTACCCACAGAGCTGCTGGTAGAAAGGAAAACGTGCCTTAGCCATATTGCTTCCCCAGAGCTATGGGCGCGTCTCTGCACACAGCGTACCGCACGGTCCGCGAGCTTGAATCCAAATGGGAGCATTGAAGCTGGACCTTAAGCCATGGGTGGAACTTCAGACAGGCAAACAAGGGGAAAAAAAGGCCCAGACAGTGAAGACACATTTGGGGAACAGAGAGTCTACTTTGCTGACACGTGGATCCTTGGATGCAAATAAACATTCAAGATTTGCTGTGATCATGTCCCGACATAAGAAACTTCATCTTTATTCAGTAGGAAATGGTGGTAACTTACTATTAAAACTACGCGAGGGACTTTTCAAATGTTTGAAAGGTTGCACCACAATGCAGTCCCCTAGGTATGATTATTTCTAAATGATAAAATGCATAGATATTTGAGTAACAAAAAAGTTTTCTCAAATCAAGGCTATAAAAGCTCAACAAAGGATGTAGTGTAAAAAGTAGTAAGACTGTTGTATGTGATTTCAACTATCCTAATACACGGCCTTTTAAATGAAGGACAATTGTCAAGGCTGTATAGTGTGTGCCCGGATCTATATGAATGTCATCTTTGGCTTCCGAAGCTCCCTTCATGCCCTGTGATCACAGAGCATCAGTCATTAATATAAGATTATGAAGACCTGGTGATCCAAAGGCACAGCTCGCCACTGAATGACAAATGAAGGGAGCTGAGGCAAACGATATGCCAAATAATATACGGATTTGCTGTCAAATTCAAGCAGTTGGAGGCTAAGAAAAATACTACACAAGACCCAATTCTCTTTCCAATTCTCATTTTTTTGGAAATGAACAATAAAAGTTATCCTATGTGATTATAACCTTTCCTTCTTCCTTCCCCCATTTTGCCAGGAACAGACTGACATTCCAACTAATCAACCCCAGAATCGTTTTTACACACCTCGTATGTTAATAGTATTCTCTCAGACACTGTAAGGCAAAGAGGAAAAGAAAATACTTATAACAAAGTTCCTGCCATGGAGAAGTATGTCTCACTGGAAATAAAATGGGAAAAGTTAAGATATAAATTGGGAATATTTCCAAGATGCGTCATTGAACAAAAAAAGCAAGGTGCAAGCTAATGTCTATATAGTTTGCTCCTATTTGCATAAAAACGTCTATGGGATATACAGATGTCTATATAGGCAAGTTTCTGTATGAAAATTTTCTGAATGATACACAAAAATTGTTGCTGCCAGCCAACATCATGGCACTTGCCTGTGGTCCCAGCTACTCAAGAGGCTGAGGTTGCTTGAGTCCAGGAGTTCTGGGCTGTAGTGTGCTATGCCAGTAGAATGTCCACACTAAGTTCAGCAACAATATGGTGACCTCACAGGAGCAGGGGACCACCAGGTTGCCTAAGGAGGGGTGAACCCGCCCAGGTCAGAAATGAACCAGGTTTAAATTCCCGTGCTGATTAATAGCAGGATGACACCTGTGAACAGCCACTGCACTCCAACCTGGGCAACATAGAAAGACCTGGTCTCAAAAAAAAAAAAAAATTGTTGCAGATGTTCATCCCTGGAGAGAGGGTCTGGTAGGTGGGTTCAGAAAGACATTTTTAATTCTACACCACCTTATACTGTTTGCTTACCATGTGTATGTGTGTATGTGTTTCTTTAATTTTTTAAAATTGTAAATACTACAAACAAAAGCAACACCACAAAGTAATATATAATTACACAGCGAGTGAATAGGAGAGAAACCAACATTTATTGACGACCTTGTAGGAGCCAGGCATAAGTCCCTACCACCTCCCACTCACGACAGCCTCACGGGTGTGGTTATGATGTTTCTGGCCCCTGGAAACCAGCCTGCAACCTCTCCTCATGCTGTTCTGCCACCTCAGGCAAACCCACAGTTGGCTCTGGCTCTGAGCTTTTTCTAGCATATGGGATGTGGCCAAATTTGGATGGTTTCCCAGGGAGAGTAAATAGCGTGTTGGAGATCGAGTTGAAACAACCAAAATCCTTTTTAGCAAGCCAATAGGATCAATCCCGGGCCTGTAAAGTACCACCCAAATCGTTTGTAGTTCTTTGACTGCTTCTTTCATCTTGAAAGCTATGAAACAAACATATCCTTTACAACTTAATATATGCTGCTTTCAGAACGATTTAGCCCATGTGGAAACCAAATATGCAGAGCTTGCTCACTTTATTTCTGTGGATGGAAGGAAGTGCTCTATATTAATATCACTGTTAATAAAAACAAATGAAACATATGATTTCTATGAATTACAGTGAATGTATATTTTTATTAAACTTTTATCTAATACTGCCCTCTGGTGGACAATTCAGTAAAACTTGTGCTAAAATAGATTTTAAAAAATTTCAGTTGCCATATCAAGGCTAGAAAATTAAGTCTTAAGATGTGTTTTAAAAGAGAACAAAATAAATACAGGCATATCTTATGAAATTAGATATTCGCCACTTAGCAATCATTTCAATTACCTCTGTCTTTCATAAAATGGTGACTTTGTCATTATTTTCTTAAATATTTACCTTGCTGAGAAAGTTTTACCTTAACACACAAATATAGACTATTTTCCAAGGGAAACCTGAGTTAACCTCAAAAGACCCAACAATTTTTTTAAATGTATACTCTTTAATAAAAGTTACATCTAGAGCTGTCTGGACATGCATAATCATTTTTAAATCATCTATCGGCAGTTCTGAGTTTTCATATTGTTGAACCACAGCTTGAAAGTACAGCTTGTACAACGCGAGGGCATTTCAGCAAGAAAGCAGGAGGAGGCCTGGGTTTAGTATTCCTCCTCCGGACTTAGCAGCAGCCACTCAGAAATGCTTTTGCTTTTCTGCCTCCTTGCCTGAAAGTAATTCATCATTTAGTTTAATATAAATGGGGAGCCAAACATATATACACAGCCAAGTTTTCTATGCTTTACAAATTATCCTTTTCCAGCCAGGTCATACTGTGTATTTACAGTATACTTCTACCATCCTCACCCCCTGCCTCCACCCTAGAAGGCCAGATTACTTTACTCAAACCTTCACAGAGCTATTCTTAACCCTACTGCCTACATGCACAGGAGGAGGAAAGAGAACCCATGGGAGCTGAGCAACTTTCCAGCGCCTGGGGCAGAATCCCTGCAGCCGATCCCAACTCCCGTTCCCATGCCTCATCCCCTAGATGGCTTTGACACCCTACCCATGCAAACGCAGGGAGAAAAAAATACGTTTGAAATCTCAAAGACCGTGCATTTGGCACAGCAGGCTCTGCTCCACTTATCTTTCTAAGCTGCGGTGCTCGGCATCCTGTTGCCTGTGGCCTCCTCCTGCGCTGACCTAGGGTAGCTCAGATGTGCTCGGATGGCTCAGGTGAGCCCTGCGCACCAGAGGAGGTGCCAGGTGGGTGGGGCTGATGAGACCGCGCTCGCCTCCCCTTCCAGGCCTGCCCTGCTGCTCCCCAGGGATGTTCCTCCCGGTAGGAGGTGAGGTCAAGGTGAAAACACAGCTGAGCTCAGCCAGTGCCCTAAAGTGGCCTTTACAGCCTTACACCCAGCTCAGCCACCCGGCCTGACACTCCAAATTCAGTGTTATTTACCCTGTCTCAGCCCACCATCCCCGTCCTCCTTACATTCCACATTTAAAATTGCAAAAGCATAAGTAAATACCACAATGACACCCTTTGTTTGAAAAGTGTGATTTTTGACATCCAAGAAGGAAAGCAGAAATAACTTGGAGAGAATTCAGATTCCCATAGCACAGTTTTAGGAGAGATTCCTCAGTCGACCTGCCTGGGCCCCACCCACCCAGCCCCAATGTAATGCTCCCTGAGTTTCCTGCTATACAGCTGTTATTATCACTTCTATTATAAAACTCTTTCTCTTAACTTACAATTATCACCCCTTTCATCTTTGCTGAGGGGGTTCCCTTTGATCCAGAGGGTGGCTTCTCCCTGCTGTGAGCCTGGAGACCACAGTCAACTGGTATTGCTGCCACACTTTCTTAAACTTTTCCAAATATTTTTATCTGTCCTTCTCCGGCTCACTTTTTTTTTGCTGGGAGAAACACATCCAAGGGGGAAGTGCTGCATGTGAACCAAGTTTATTTTTTTAAAACACAAACACCTGTGATAAGATGGCATGGACTTTAAAAATATATAATGGATAAAATAATGCCTTGCACAGGTTTTGCTTAAAGCAGAAAGAGGAGAGGGAGTGGGGTGGAAGAGAAAGAAGTGGCGGGGGGGGGGACAATGAGAAAGGAAGAGGGGGGAGGAGAGAGAGGGCGAGAGAACCCTTCTCACATCAGGCCACCTAGGAATAAAGGCAGGAAGAACCCTCAGTCCTCTTCTCCATAATCTGCGGACCAGCTGCACACCATGCAGGACCCAGTACAAAATGAAAATGAGTGGCCTTTTGTTCAAAAATGAGGAAGAATTTCAAATGACAGCAGGGCATCAAACTAAGAATGAGTTCTTCTGAGTCCTATTCGACTCTGCTACACCAATCCCACGCCCACAAAGCCAGCTCTGCTTCCTACCAGAAATCAAAACAGCAGCCTTGCTGTATGAGCTACTATTTTGGATTTTTTTCTCCATTGTGGACAGCCCGGTGATGGTGACTGGCTTGTCCCGGTTTGCCCGGGACTATCCTAGATGTAGCAGTGAAAAATCCCACATCCTGGTATTCCCCTTAGTCCCAGGCAAATCAAGACAGTTGGTCACCTTCCCCTGCTGTATGGACCTGTTTTAATGACAAAGCTATCCTCTGACTTTCCACCGCTCTTAACTCCTTCATGTCAGAACCAGCAGTGGTTTTAGGCCAGTCCCCATCTCTGCAGCTGGTAGGAAGTTATTCCAAGTGCCCACAGATTTATTCCCTTATTTATCATGTCCCCAGACAGGAGGCTGGTGAACCATGATTCTGAGCTCATGTGTGTCAGAAGGATGACAAAAATGGTGTTCACATGAAGCAGAACCTGTTAGACGCTCCTGTAACTCAACTTTAGGAAGAAAACTGCATTTCAGGGTTTGGTGGTGGTACATTTCACAATCTTTTTGTTTTAAGGTATGATAATACTCTAATGATTGTGTAAAATATTATCTGTCTTAAAACAATCACGTATTATATAATGTCTGTCTGTGAAACAAATTATTTTTTAATTCATTAAAATTAACACAATATATACCCATGTAAACCTAATGAACTGCCATTTTGTTCTGGAGGGAGAATTTAAGCTAAAAATTGAACTTCACAGGCTCATTTATTGTTAAACATGAATGGAGCCTGGGCATAGTGGCTCATGCCTATAATCCTAGGGCTTTGGGAGCCCAAGGCAGAAGGTTCACTTGAGCCTAGGAGTTCAAGACCAGGCTATGCAACACAGGGAGACCCCATCTCTACAGAAGAAAATTAGCCAGGCGTAGTAGCACACACCTGTAGTCCTAGCTACTCAGGAAGCTGAGACAAGAAGGTTGTTTCAACCCAGGAGTGTGAGTCTGCAGTGAGCCAGGATCCTAGATGCAGAGTGAGCTCCTGTCTCTAAAATAACACCAAAAAATTTAAAAATTACTTGAGCACTCACCAAGCACTTTGCTGGGCCTGGAGATATCTTGATGAATACAGTGCCATCTCCTCCTTGGAATTGCTTATAGGTTAATACTTAGATGTTCTTAGTAATGTACTGATGCCAAGATTAGTCCATTTCCTCCTTACACAGTTACTCAGCCATGCTTGAGTTTGCCTGCTGCTCCCTACTTCATAATTTCTCCCCACATAGTTAACAGTCAATGCTTCAGTTAATGTTCTGGCATATTTTTCACTGAGAAAATAGATGCCATTGGCCAGGCACAGTGGCTCACACCTGTAATCCCAGCACTTTGGGAGACCATGGCAGATGAATCACCTGAGGTCAAGAGTTCGAGACCAGCCTGGCCAACATGGAGAAACCCCATCTCTACTAAAAAATACAAAAATTAGCCGGGGGTCGTGGCACGCACCTGTAATCCTAGCTACTCAGGAGGCTACGGCAAGAGAATCGCTTGAACCCAGGAGGTGGAGGTTGCAGTGAGCCAAGATTGTACCACTGCACTCCAGCCTGGGCAACAAGAGCAAAGCTCTGTCTCAAGAAAAAAAAAAAAAGATGCCATTGCCCAGAACCTCCTGAAGCCTCCCAAAATCAAATGGACCAACCTACCTACCTTCATCCATTCCCAACTCTGTTGGCCTGCTTCCTATAAGCCCCAGTGCAGAGCTGAGTCCCATCTTAGTCCAATCCTCCACCAGATATTCTGCAGTCCATCCCTCTTGCCTCCTGAAGGACTTACCTTCTAGAGCCAAACTACTTTGAAGTATTTTTTTTCCATCTTGCAGTTCACCTTCCAAAAACGGTGGTTGTCAATGTGTGGCCTCTGACCTGTCAGTATCAGCATCACCTGAGACTTGTTAGAAATACTAATACTTGGGCTTTGGTGACTCACACCTGTAATCCCAGCGCTTTGGGAAGCTGAGGTAGGAGAATTGCTTCATGCCAGCCTGGGCAACATGGCAAGACCCCCACTCTCCACAAAAGAAAGGAAATTAGCCAGGCATGGTGGTGCATGCCTGTAGTCCTGTCCTAGCTACTCAGGAGGCTGAAGCAGGAGCACTGCTTGAGCCCAGGAGTTCGAGGTTACAGTGAGCTATGATCACACCGCTGCACTCCAGCCTGGGCAACAGAGTAAAAGCCTCTCTCTGAAACAAATTAAAAATTAAATTTAAGTAAAAAGGTCCTCTGGCGTTCCTGATGTATGCTAAAGCTTGACACCTGTGGATCTACGGCTGAAACTCCTCGATGTTCCTCCACGTCACCTCTGAGGTGACCAAGGCAAGGTCGCTAGATCCCCAGGACCCTAATGAGAGAGCTCGCTGGAGCAGGCTGGAGGCCGCTGTCCTCAGCCCTCTCCCGATCCTATTTTTATTAATGACTTGGATGGAAGTACTGAGGGCACGCTGATCTCATTAACAGATGACAGAGAGCTGGATGGGATAAAGGAGATGTTGAATGATGACATCAGGGCCCAAAGACACAAAGTGACAGTCCAAATCTATCAAGATGAAACTTAATAGGGGATGTTAGTTAGAATTAGATTCCACTTTGAGTGACAGAAAACCCAAAATAGCACTGGCTTATTAAGATAGAAATTTATTTCTCATTCACATAATGAACTCTGGAAGTATCAGGCCACAGTCAACGTGGTGGCTCTGTTCCCTGGAGTTCCAGGGATTCAAGCTCCCCATCCAGCTCACTGCTCCACCATTCCTACCACCTCTTCCTCAAGCTGAACATGGAGACATCCACGTTACAGACAGCACAAAGGAGGAAGGATGGAGAACAGGGTCCATTCTTGCTGATCTTTGAGGGTTCCACATGCTACCGCTATGCTTCTGCGTGCATCCTATTGGCCAAAGCTGTGCCTACTGGCACAGTGGTGATGGACACTGAGAATTGTAGTCTTTATTTTTCTAAGCAGCTCAGCTAAAAAAGTTATTACATGGACAAAAGGGAGAACAAATATTGGGACACAATAAGCAGTCTCTGCCAACCAAAGCAAAAATAAAGCCCGTCAGGCTGAGTGTGGTGGTTCATGCACATAATCCCAGCACTGCAGGAGGTCATGGTGAGAGGATCACGAGAAGCCCGGAATTCAAGAGCAGCCTGAGCAACCTAGCAAGACCCTGTCTACAAAAACAATAAAAATTAGCCAGGTGACCAGGTGCGATGGCTCACACCTGTTATCCCAGCACTTTGGGAGGCTGAGGCAGGTGGATCACGACGTCAAGAGATCGAGACCATCCTGGCCAACATACTGAAACCCCGTCTCTACTAGAAATACAAAAATTAGCTGGATGTGGTGGTGCACTCCTGTAGTACCAGCTACTTGGGAGGCTGAGGCAGGAGAATCGCCTGAACCCGAGAGGTGAAAGTTGCCATGAGCCGAAATCACGCCACTGTCCTCCAGCCTGGCGACAGAGTGAGACTTGGAGACTCTGTCTCAAAACCAAAAAAAAAAAAAAAAAAAAATTAGCCAGGCATGTTGGCATGCACCTATAGTACCAGCTACACAGGAGGCTGAACCAGGAGGATCTCCTGAGCCCAGGAGTTTAAGGCTGCAGTGAGTTACAATCATGCCACTGCACTCCAGCCTGGGCAATACAGCAAGCAAGATCCTGTCTCAAAGCAATTAAAAATAAATAAACTAAAGCCCTTCATATAATCCCTAAAATGCAAATGCCCCTCCAAGGTTTTGGTGTTAAAGAAGGAGATAGGGAGTAATAACCACACAAGCAGTCCTCAGCTGTTTCCGTGAGAAGACAGAAAACACAAGCCATACTGGGTTTTAAGGAAGAAGAGAAGATGTGGGATACATAACTGACATTTCCAGAAACAGTATTAGCTTCAGGAATGTCTCAAATGATATCAGCAAAATTCAACTCTCTTCCTAGCTCAGCTCCACAGCGTCTCATGCTAGGTTTATTCCTGGGCTATACATGGTGGCAAGACAGCCATCAGCACGTCCAGGCTCCCATCTCCTGGACCTGTGGTGAGAGCAGGGAGACAGTCAAGTTCACGCTCCCTTACCCTCACCTCCACTCATTCTTCAGGTCAGCTTCCTCCAGCAAGGCGGTTCTCAACCCTGGCTACGCATTTTTAGATTTCTGATGCCCAGCATCCCCTCCCCAAAACTGTTTTTATTGTTTCATGGTGGGGGACTGGCACTTTAAACATCTCCCCAGTGATTCTCGGGTGAGTCTCCTGAGCATCCAGGGCAGAGAACACCTGCTCTCACACTGTGGGAAAATGGACGCTTTCCCTCTCTGGAGTCACCTCCTGAGATGCTCTCTGTGGAGGTCATGCGTCTCCATCAGGTCCTGCCTCACCGTGGCCCCTTCGCTGTACTGCTGGTCACCATGTCACCCCCTGCGCCTCTGTTCGCTTAATGGGATTCAGCTTCTCTTTACGGGGCCTGAGGGAGAGAAAGTCAAGGAGGTACCTCTTGATGGTCCTACCTTTCCATCTCTCCAATCACCTGGCTGTCAAGGTTGACTTTCTTTTATTGAAGGACTGGTGAAATTTTAAAAGGGAAATACCAGTAAAAAGAAAAATATTCTACATTTTGGGGCCATCTGCTCATAGTCTTAATGGAAATTGAGGACTAAGACTTGAGGAATATCAACAATAAAAGCTCCATAGCAAGGATTAACCAATCAAAGAAACCATGAAGGTTTAGCTAGAGAGGCCACAGGAAACCCACAAGAACACAGACTTCTGGAAGAAAACAGAGGCTGGAAATGACCAGAGACTAAGTGGCTTACTGCTCCGTTCTTCTGTCTAGCGACCCTTACCTGTCATCCACACTGATGACTACTTCTTTCAATGAAATATGAAATTCCAAATTTCACATGAAGCTCAAGTTACTACCTTTTGGCAGGGCATGGTGGTTCATGCCACTTTGGGAGGCCAAGGAGGGAGGATTGCTTGAGCCCAGGAGTTCGAGACCAGCCTGGGCAATATAGCAAGATCTCCATCTCAATTTTTTAAAAAGTTACTACCTTTTGACATGCTATGAGTAGATATTCAGATTTCTTTACAATAAAACAGAGGCTCACGAAAGGCTAGATATTAAAAGATAGGGTTCCTCAAATCCCACAAATATTAAATCATATGTCTGTGGTTCCCAAACTATGTGCTGAGGTACCCTGGGTCACTGTAGTGAAGAAGACGGGCCCTGCAGGAGGTTTCAAGCTTTTGGGGGAAACAAGGTGACATCTGCCAGGCACTGTACAAACCATTAAGTTATTTGGACTTTAATAAACCAAAATGTTTATATATATATATATATATTTGCATGTATATATATGTGTATATATATTACAAACACATTATATATATATATATTATATATATATATATATATCTTTTGGCTTAGGGCCCATGCATAAATTACTGAATGACTATAGCTATGAACTGAGAAAGTCTGGGAACTTCTAAAATAGGTAACTGATTGACCACAGCAAGCCAATAGCTCTCTCTCTTCATCCTACTTGCCATCATTGCAGCTGTCGCCTAAAGACACCCCGAGAGCACAAGTATTGTTTTCCTTTTTACAGCTCTAAGGGAATTGTTCCTGTTCAGAAACTATAAACAACCTATGGGTGAGAGAAATTAGAATTTACAATAGAAATAATCTAAATAACATACTAAATTAAAATATTTCATTTCAAACCATGACACATCTGAAGAAACTGAATTTACATTCAGAATATTTACATTCAGAATATTTATATCCTTTCACCCAAGCACTTCAGGGTAGGTGTTTTAAAATCAAACAAGGAAATAAAACCATGAAGTTATAATCATAGACTATCTCCTGTTTGTGTCAATTAAATTTGATCAGTCTCACAGCCAAAGAACAAATGTCTAATATGTCTAATTCTGGTTTTATATCTGTGTGTGTCAGGATAGTCTTGACTGTGTTTCAATAAGTTCCCAAAAGGGAAACACTAAAATATCAGTGGATGAACTGGAAAAAAAAAAAAAAGGCCTTATTTCTCACTTACATAAGTCTGCTGTGGTTTAAATGTCTTTCTTCCATTCTGTAGCCATGTCAACTGACACACCTGGCCTCCAGAGTCATGAGTCAAGGAAAGAAAGAGATGCAGGAAGCATTACTAGCTCTTAATTGCCACAGCCTAGGAGTGACACAGGTTACTTCCATTCATAATCCATTGGCCTCGACTCAAATATATTTATTATTAAAGCAACTCAAATATATTTTCTAATTCAACTTGTCATGTGGCTATACCATCTCTGCCAGGGATGCTGGGAAATGTAGGGGAGACCATGGAGACTTGGAAAGCACTATCCGTGCCACAATGCCCTTAGTTATAGAACAGCAAGAGAGAATATGAATTCAATAATTCATTCATTCATTCACTAGACGATATTTATTGAGGACCTGCTATGTGTTGGATGCTGTGCTTATGTTCTAGTAAGGAATGATAGACAAGAAACAAGATAGCAAAAAATAAACAAGAAGATACTCACAGATTGTGATGTGCACTCTTAATTAAATTGTTCAACACAGCCTCTCTGCTATAGCGACGTTTTGTCAATGTTTAGATTCTGTGCGGATGCTGATGAATCAACAGCAAGACTATTTGCTATTAACCATACCACCTCCCCTGCCATGACTGGATCTCCATGTTGGAATTCCATCAAATTTTATTTATTGACAAGCAAAGTTTCAAAATATGTTAAACTTAATTTTCAATTGAGGTTAAAAATGGTATGCACATAATAATTTCTTCCCAAGAACTGGACTCTATGAGACAAGATGGCAATCCATACGTTACTATGATAACAGAGCAATTCCTGGCTATTGAGACTATATGTAATTTTCTTTTCTTTTTTTCATTTACAGCAACTCAAATATATTTTCTAATTCATCTGCAAGAAACATTGGTTATTTATTAATATAATAATGAAAAATAAAATATATATATAAAATATATATAAAGGCTAAATAACTTCTAGGTTATACAAATTATCCCAGGAGAACAAAGGTGTAATTTTTTGAGTTTGCTATTGGGAAAGTCAAGAAAGCAGCCAAATTTGGAACACGTAGGGGTGTTCTCAGCATTAGGATTGTTTTTCTCTTGTGGGATGGGAAAAGTGGGTTTTCTTGGAAGAGAGAAAAAAGAGATAATAGTATGATGCTCTATGAAGAGGGAATATAGCTGTTCTGGAATAAATCTGAAAAAGTTTTTTACTTCTAAGTACATGCTGTATAACATCATGAGCCCACAGGGAGGGAGTGTGCCAGTTACCTGCATGACAATGCAATTCAGGGTAAGACCTAAAGATGCTGGAAATCAGCACACTCTGTGAGGTTTGGGGAGAATGCGGGGGAGCCCCATTTGCTGGGGCCCAAGCAACAAGCATGAGAAAACACAAGATGAGTCCAGAGTCACAGTTCATTTACCCAGTGAGGTCAACGAACACAGGAGGATGACAAGGCTGCCTGGAGATTCTTCTGGGCATTAGAACAAATAACTACAGTAATGGTGATGAGGAGGATGCGCAGTTCTGGAGTCTTAATAGAATGCCAGGAAATGCACTACAGGTGTTATTTGCAATATCTCATTCAAGATATTGTTTACAGGTTCATTCATATCCATGTTACAGATTCCACTATTTTAATGTCTTGGCCTGCTCTGTGGGAGCATTGTCACAGGAAGGTGAGGTGTGGAAGAAGAATACTTCAAGGTTCAGGCAGGTAGCAATTGCCAGGTGCAAAGAGGGAGGAGCCTAGAAAGTGTAGGCAGCAAGCCCATGCAGCAAGTGATATGGAGTTTACATTAATAATAAATATACAAAGTGATCTACTATTTCTGGATGGGAAAAAGTTCTTGATGGGAAAGAATTCTTTTTCTTACTCAGGAATTCTCCACTGAATGCTAAGTAAAGACGAAAGAATTAGAATCATAAAAGAAGGCATATGGGGAATGATCCAGAATGTGGCAAATTATCCTTGCTCTTTTTTGCTGCACTCCATTAAGTACTTGTTCCATCACCTTCCCATCTTGGGGCACAATTCTGGGACAGTGCAAACATCTTTAAGCCAAAAGTGAGGGCCAGGAAGGAAAATGTTAAGAAGTATCTTGAATGGCTATTTCTCTAGGCACAGGCAATAGAACATATCTGAAAGGAGAGCCAAAAAACCGTTCATAATCAAACACATTATTTCCACAGCATGGCCGGGTGCAGTGGCTCACGCCTGTAATCCCAGCACTTTGGGATGCTGAGGCAGGCAGATCACCTGAGGTCAGGAGTTTGAGACCAGCCCGACCAACATGGCGAAACCCCCTCTCTCCTAAAACACAAAATTAGCTGGGCATGGCCGCGCATGCCTATAGTCCAAGCTACTTGGGAGGCTGAGACAAGAGAATCACTTGAACCCAGGAGACGGATGTTGCAGTGAGCTGAGATCACACCACTGCACTCCAGCCTGGGTGACGGAGTAAGACTCCATCTCAAAAAACAAAAAATAAGGCATCACAGAAAGTAACAGAACACTTTTCTGGAAGTTTATGCTCTTATGGGTAAAATCAAAGAGGTAATGCATGAGCAACCTGCTTAGGCCCTGGTTTCCTCAAAGACAAAATGGTCTCCAAGAGGCCAACATAAAAATTATGTAATGCTGAAGAATTCTAGCTCTTGGCCTGGCACAGCAGCTCATGCCCATAATCAAGCACTTTGGAAGGCCGAGGCAGGCAGATCACTTGCGCCCAGGAGTTTGAGGTCAGCCTGAGCGACATAGTAAAACCTTGTCTCTACAAAAAATAAGAGAAAAGTTACCAGGGTGTGTGTGGTGATGCACACCTGTAGTCCCAGCTACAGGGGACTGAGGCGGGAGGACCGCGTGAGCCTAGGCTGAGATAATGCCACTGACTTCGGTCTGGGTGACACAGTGAGACCCTGCCTCAAAAAAAAAAAAAAAAAAAAAAAAAAAAAAAAAAAAAAAAAAAAAAAAAGGAAAGAAAAGGAAAGAAAAGGAAAGAAAAATAAAGAAAGAGAGGTCTAGGTCTTTTGAAGTCTTTTTGGCTGCACAGCAGTCCAGTGTGCCCTTTGGTTGTTTCGAATGGCCGCTGGACTTCACCCACACTTTATAATGGTCTCCTCTTAAGACAAAGGCTCTGAGGACGGGCGCAGTGGCTCACGTATGTAATCCCAGCATTTTGGGAAGCCAAGGGGGGGTGGATCCCTTGAGGTCAGGAGTTCCAGGCCAGCCTGGCCAACATGACAAAACCCTGTCTCTACTAAAAATATGAAAAGTCAGCTAGGCATGGTGGCAGGCAACTGTAATCCCAACTACTTGGGAGGCTGAGGCAGGAGAATCACTTGAACCCAGGAGGTGGAGCTTGCAGTGAGCTGAGATGGCGCCACCGCACTCCAGCTTGGGAGACAGAGGGAGACTCCTTCTCGAAAAAAGACAAAGGCTCTGGAAGCCAACCCTTCTAAAACCAGCTCTAGTGTTTTCTCCCATAAAAGAAACTGCCTTTTGTCCATGCAAAAGGGACTTTCCAGCAAGTGGTATCAGAGCCTGAGACAGATGCACAGAGCACCCATATGTGGGGGTGTCATGGCAGCTGTCAGAGGGGTTTTGGAGCCCAAGCAGGGTGGGGAGACTGTCTAACAGAGGGGTGGGGGTGGAGGCAGCATGGAGGGTCAGAGGACTGATGAGATGAGGAGATGTCCATGCTGGGGAGGAGGCAGCAGTGGTCACGTGAGATTGGTTGCATGAAGAAATATTGATAAAATAGGTAAGTACGTTAAGGGTAGTAGAACCAGCTTGAACCCTGTGATGTCAGTGTGACCTTATGGTTTGGGGGTTTTGTTTTGGTTTTTTATTTTTTTTGAGATGGGGCGTCAATATGTTGTCAGGGCTGGTCTTAAAGTCCTAGGCTCAAGGAATTCTGCCTCAACCTATTGAGTAGCTGGGATTACAGGCACTCACCACTGTGCCCAGCTCTTTTATGGTTTTTGATAGGTAGGTAGGTAGGTAGGCATGTAGGTACTTCGATACATAAATAGAGATGATAGAGATGCTTAGATACAGAAACAAATGTGTGTGTGTGTGTGTGTGTGTGTGTGTGTGTGTGCTCCCTGGCTCTGTCTAGTCAAAGGGCCTAGGAGCAGTGAGCATAGCCCAGTGAGTACAGCCCAATCGCAATGAGCCCATCTAGCACCCAGATCTTGTTCTTAAATACCATCCTTTCTCTCCAAAAGTCAACCTAGGCTTCCTGGAGAAATGGCTATTTCGAAGGCTGAGGCAGGAAAATTATAGGATGACCTGGAAGATCTTGTTGATCCAGAAATCAAGGAAATGCTCAAAGACTGATGAGGCATGTCAAAGGGACACAGGAGCCAGTTTGAAGGGGCCCTCAGTGGCCAAGTCTGAGACAATTTAGTATCAAAATAAATTGTGACAACAACTTATCATAAACCCATTGAGTGAAACAGGAAACCGTGAGTCCATGTTGATATAAATAAATTCAAAATTTGGCAAGGAACAGGATATTTACAGTTTCAAAGTGCCTCCCCACAAAACACGTATTAACTAAATAGTGATTAACTACACATGGTTGAAGAGTAACTTTCTAATGAAAAGCCTAGCACCACCTTAAATCAGGTAATAAAGTAAACAGCATAATAAATGGGATAAATCAACATTGTGTGCTCCCTGATAGGAGGCAATGAGGAAAACACAGTATTGCTTTCATAATAATCAAATAACTGTCTGTATTCTTCAAAAGTATCAAGATTATGAAAGTCAAGGAAAGTGGAAGTGTTCCAGAAGGAAAGAGATGACACCTAAATCCAATGCTGAATTCCAAACTTGTTTTGTTTTATTTTTACTATTTAAAACAGTTGGCAAAACTTGACTGGGTGTGAGGATTAGATGGTAGAAATGTATCAGTGTTAGTTTCCTGCCTTGGATGGTTGGGCTATGGTGATATGGGAGAATGTCCTCGTTTGAGAAAATGAATACTGAAGTTTTCAGCAGGGTGAGCATTAGTTTGGCAACTTATCCTCAAAAGGTTACCAGAAAGAAAGAGTTTTGTTTTGTTTTGTTTTGTTTTTCTGTAGTTGCAACTTTTCAGTCAACTGCTTCAAAATAAAATTTGTATTAAAAAGAAACTACCAGCCAGGGGCCGTGGCTCATACCTGTAATCACAGCATTTTGGGAGGTTGAAGTGGGAAGATCTCTTGAGCCCAGGAGTTCGAGACCAGCCTGAGCAATATGGGGAGACCTCATCTCTACAAAAAATACAAAAATTAGCTGGACATCATGGCACGTGCCTGTAGTCCCAGTTACTCTGAAGGCTGAGGTGGGAGGACCAATTGAGCCCCCGAGTTCAAAGCTGCAGTTAGCTGTGATTGCATCACTGCGCTCCACCCTGGGCAACAGAGCAAGACCTTGTCTCAAAAGAAAGAAAGAGAGAAAAGGGAGAGAAAGAGGAAGGAAGGAAGGTCATCAACTAAGGTAAACTGAGGATATCTCTGTTTCTCAAAATCTAAAGTACCTAACAATCGATATTGAGATCTTTCCCTTGATTGTCACTCCCAAAATATTATTTAATAATATTACTCCTTTATCTCATAACCTTAACTATTATTCCATACCTCTTATTGTATCCTTTACAAAACATGGTTGAAAAAATTAGGGCCCAACACTTGTTTTTCCTTGCCCTGTTTTGAATATCTTTGCTGTCATTTATTTTCCATGTAGAATTGAAGTAGTGTAGCCATAAACGTAATAATCCCCTTTGACCTGGTAATTCCATCGCTGAGAATTTTGTCCCAGAAAATAACCAGAAGAAGACAAAACAAATGCAAATGATCTTCATTACCACATTACTCATGTAATTCCATAGTTTTGCCTGTACTCAAGCATAGCACTACAAGAAATAAAGCAATCCTATTACTGGCCCATCATAAAGGCAAATGGCCCCCAGAAGATGGTGAACATATTTCCTCAGTTTTCATCCAGACATTGTAGAGGGCAGCTGTTGCTTTTACCTAGCCAGCATTCATTCCTCTTTCTTCTGGTGACAACACCTTGAGTTTGCTTTGAACAATTACCCCTCTGCCATTGTACACAGGCTACAAGTTACTGCCCAAGAACCCTGACCTCCCCTGACCAAGCCCAGCTAAACCAGTGACTGAGGCTAATTTATCCTGAGGGTCTAATGCTAGAGAATGACCATTAGTTCCTTCGCCCTGGAGCTCTGTTTCTGGTCCAAGTCTAGTTCATACATTTATTTTTAAATCTTGTGACCTACCCATATTTTTTTCTTTTTTTCTTTTTTTTTGTAGTGGAGGAGACAGAGTCTTACTTTGTCACCCAGGCTGGAGTGCAGTGGTGTGATCATAGTTCACAGCAGCCTCAACCTCCTCGGGCTCAAGCAATCCTCCCACCTCAGCCTCCAGAGCAGCTGGGACCACAGGCACAAGCCACTGTGCCTGGCTAATTTTTTTATTTTTTGTAGAGACGGGGGTCTCACTATGTTGCCCAAGCTGGTCTTGAACTCCTGGACTCAAGTGATTCTCCCACCTTGGCCTCCCAAAGTGCTGGGATTATAGGCCTGAGCCACCATGCCCAGCCCCATATTTTTTCAATGCTTAAGTTATCTGTATTTGGTTTTTTGTTTGTTTGTTTGTTTTTAAGACAGAGTCTCACTCTCTGTTGCCCAGGCAGGAGTATGATCTTGGCTCACTGCAGCCTCAACCTGCCAAGCCCAAGTGATGCTCCCACCTCAGGAGCTGGGACTACAGGCGTGCACCATCATGCCCAACTAATTTTTGTATTTTTTATAGAGACGGGGGTCTCCCTACATTGCCCAGGCTGGTCTTAAACTCCTGGGCTCAAGTGATCCCTCCACCTAGGCCTCCAAAATACTGGGATTATAGGTGTGAGCCGCCACACCCAGCCTAGTTTCTATTTTATGAAACCATAAAACCTTCACTGTCCATCCAGATTCTTCCATGAATACGTTTCCAAAAATTTTTTTCTACATTTTCCCTCCTTCTTTGTCTTTTAAAAAATATTTCCTCTTCCTTTCCTCCAGAGTACATGTTTCTTTTGCATTACCCATAAAGTGAAAGCATCTCCAACCTGACAGAAGTAGCAAGTCCTTACCATGCTTCATGGGGGAAGCATTTGCCTTTGAGATTCTTCAGAGGAGAACAATTACCAGAAAAACAAGCCTTTCTCTTTCTGACATCGACTACCTCTCACAACAAATTTTTAAAGTATTCTACTAACAGTTCTCTTTATTCTGTCTATAAAATATCTTCTCTCACTGAAGGTGAAAAGGGAAAGAAAAAATGGGTGTGAAGGTAAAAGAAAATCCCATCTTGGAAATGGATGCCTGGAGAACAGAAATCTAGTTATCAAAATTGACTCAAGAAGAGAGAACCTAACAGAAGAATAACAATGGAAGAAATTGGGAACATTATCAAAAAGCTATCATCCTGCCAAACTCCAGGCTCAGATGATATTACAGGTTAAAAAAAAAAAAGAAGTCCTTAATGAAAAAGAAAGCTCTTAAGCAACATGATGGATTCAGAAGCTCATGAAAAGAGGCCACCAATACTAACATCTTCAAAACAAGATATATCACCTCATATTACAAACGTTGGTGAAATGAAGCATTATTTGTGTGGCTGCTGTGCAGCCTTCAACAACTTCACAATCACATTTCCCATTCAGAATGTCCTCTTTCGACAACAGCTGTATAGCATCAAAACCCGTGATGTAAAACTTCATTTGAGAAGGGATGGATTTCGAAACTTGTATCGTGGAATCCTTCCCCCATTGATGCAGAAGACAACTATACTTGCACTTATGTTTGGTCTGTATGAGGATTTATCCTGCCTTCTCCACAAGCATGTCAGTGCTCCAGAGTTTTGCAACCTGTGGTGTGGCAGCAGTGCTTTCAGGGACAACAGAAGCAACTTTCACTCCACTGGAAAGAGTTCAGACATTGAACTCTTCAAGACTCCAAGCATCATGACACACTTACCAACACTTATCAGGCTTTCCAGGCACTGAAACATCATGGAATTGGAGAGTATTATTGAGGCTACATCATGACAAATTTACCAACATTTACCAGGCTTTCAAGGCACTGAAATGTCATGGAATTGGAGAGTATTATTGAGGCTTGGTGCCCATTCTTTTCCGGAATGGACTCAGCAATGTCTTGTTTTTTGGCCTTCAAGGTCCCATTAAGGAGCATCTGCCTACCGCAACGACTCACACTGCTCATTTGGTCAATGATTTTATCTGTGGAGGTCTATTGGGTGCCATGTTGGGATTCTTGTTTTTTCCAATTAACGTTGTAAAGACTTGCATACAGTCTCAGATTGGTGGGGAATTTCAGTCTTTCCCCAAGGTTTTCCAAAAAATCTGACTGGAACGGGACAGAAAATTGATGATCTTTTTCAGAGGTGCCCATCTGAATTACCATCAGGTCCCTTATTTTCCTTGGGGACATAATCAATGCAACTTAAGAGTTCTTGTTAAAGGGTTTATATGCAAAAAAAAAAAAAAAAAAAAAAAAAAAAAAAAAAAAAATCAGCTAAAGTGCCACTTATCAACTGAATAGACCTTCTAAGAAGCGAATGCAGTTTGGACTCTTCTTAATTGGCCAAATAAAAGATTGGTGATCACAACTCCAAGCTTTCAGTGAGTTATGGGCGAGCTGTTTTCCTTAAGCATCAACAAAAACAGAATAAAAAGTTCCAATAGTTAAAAAAGAAAAAAAATCCCATCTTTGCCGCATTTGGAGGAGAGTAAATTAGAAAATAATGTGTCTAGGCCGGGCGCGGTGGCTCAAGCCTGTAATCCCAGCCCACTTTGGGGGAGCCGAGACGGGCGGATCAACGAGTCAGGGAGGGTCAGAGATCCAGACCACCCTGGCTTAATACGGTGAAAACCCTGTCTCTACTTAAAATACAAAAAAAAAACTAGCCGGGCTGACGAGGCGGGCGCCTGGTAGTCCCAAGCTACTGGGGAGGGCTGAGGCAGGAGAATGGCGTAAACCCGGGAGGGGGAGCTTGCAGTGAGCTGAGATCCGGCCACTGCACTCCAGCCTGGGTTGGCAGAGCAAGACTCCGTCTCAAAAAAAAAAAAAAAAAAAAAAAAAAAAAAGAAATAATGTGTCTAAGAGATTGGTACCAAGGAACATCTACTTTACTCAACGAAGCCATTAAAAATAATTATTACAAGTCCAGGCATGGTGGCTCAAGCCTGTAATCCCCAGCACTTTGGGAGGCCGAGCGGGGTTTATCACCAAATGGTCAGGTGAGTTTAAGACCAACCTGGCCAACTTGGTGAAACCCCGTCTTTACTATAAAATTACAAAAAATTAGGCCAGGCATGGTGGTGGGCGCCTATAATCCCAGACTACTCAGGAAGCTGAGGCAAGAGAATCCACTTCAACCCCGCATGGGAGGTTGCAGTAAAGCCAGATTCGAGCCACTGCCGCTCCTAACCTGGGCAACAAGGAGTGAAACTCCGTCTCAAAGAAAATAAAAATAAAACGTAATTATTATACCATACGCCAGATAGTATATTATACCCATAACCAAACATAACCCGCAATACTTACCCCAAATAGAACACCTCGCTATACAGCAAGCAGTTCCCCAAGGAAAAGAAATAAATACGAGATGGAGCATGAAAATCAGCCATAAGCAAAAAATGGCTGCCTGGTGGCACCACTACAAAAACTAAAAACCCTCTTTATAGAAGGGCAAGGGAAACTTCCTCATAGAGAAGGAGACTGCCAAGAGAGCGATTAAAATCCATGAACAAACGAATTCTAAACTTACTAGCCTTTCGTTTATATCTGCCCAGCCCAACTTTGTCCCCGCTTTTTCTAGGAACCAAATACTTGGCAAGGTAACTGACTGGACTGGAATCCTCACAGACCTTCCTCCTGCCTGCTGTGTGATGGTCTAGGGATGAGCTTGTTGACTTCCAAACTAGAGAGATGTTTCTTCTGGAGCCAATAGGAAAATCCTGTACCTCTTTGATCTAAAACTATACTCATGTAACCTCAGCTTGGTCAGCAGCCCATCCACCTTTATGGAGGAGTCTTGAGAGATGATCAGGGATAAGCCAATCCTTTAGGATGCAGCGCCATCCCTAAGTGTCTGCGCTGCCCTCAGTCTCGCAGCACAGCAGTTCTGTGATACCTTCCATCAAAGCCTCATTTATCCTTAAATTGGATGAGATTCTGTCACAGGTGAGATGTCCAACCTGAGATACCATCATCCACTAAACAAACAAGTGGCCAAAGCATTTCTGGAATCATTGTCATTTCCAGAGTATTTGCATGACTTTTAGTTACCCGGTAATTTCAACCTCAGGTAGATCTAAAGTGACTCACGTGCATAGCTAAAATCCCTTAGCCTAACACAGCTAAGACACAACTAAGACAATGCAAGGGCAAAAATCCAAGGAGCTATCTGGCGTCCACACCTAGAAATTATCTTATAAATTACCCCCTTTACTCTTCTTGGGCTGTGGCAAAACCACAATATCTTCCCAAGAATCTTTGGCCTTTACCACAAATGACCTTTATTACTACCATACAGAAATCATTTAATTATGTTTAAAAATGATGTATTGGCCAAGTGCAGTGGCTCACACCTGTAATTCCCAGCAATTTGGGAGGCTTGAGGCGTGCGGTTCATTTGAGCCTAGGAGTTCAAGGGACCAGCACTGGCCAATCCCATCTCTAATAAAAAATACTAAAAATTAGCTGAGCGATGGTGGTGTGTGTCTGTAGTTCCAGCTACTTGAGAAGATTTGAGGCATGAGGATTGCTTGAGGCAGGAGGGGCTGCAGTGAGCCCTGATCATGCGACTGTACTCCAGCCTGGGTGGACAGTGAGACCCTGTCTCAAAAAATAATAATAATTAATGCACTAAAGAAAAAAGCTCAAAAATTAATTGGCCATCATCTCCAGGACAGCTGTCCTTTTTTTTTTTTTTTTTTTTTTTTTTTTTTTTTTTTTTTTTTTTTTTTTTGCCTGGTCTGGAGTTGTCATTCTGTATAACAAGGGCCATGCCTAAATGGCCCTTATGGACACAAACGCCAAGGTCAATAAAGAGTGAGAAAGGTAGGCTGATAATTTGAAAAGGGAGTAAAAATAACTTCTGACTGCTTCAAGCCTTTAACTGTGGGATCAGGCCAAGTTTACTTAAACCTCAGGGGCAATGTTTAAAATAAGATTCACTGTGTGTGTTTTAAGTTGCAACTGTCAAAAATTATTTACTTAATTCGAATTTGCTATTGAAAGATATGAGAGGACAAGCAATTGTGACAGCTATCTGGAGTGCCATAGGTTATCCTAAGATTTTATATTGTCTGAACATAAGTTTTTTTTTTTCTTTTATCTTTTCCTTATTTTTTTTTTTTTTTATAAGACGGGGTCTTGCTCTGTCACCCAGGCTGGAGCATGGTGGTGTGATCTCAGCTCACTGCAACCTCCACTTCCTGGTTTCGAGCAATTCTCCTGCCTCAGCCTCCCAAGTAGTTGGGACTATAGGCACGCACCACTACTCCCGGCTAATTTTTGTTATTTTTAGTAGACACAGGGTTTCACCATATTGGTCAGGCTGGTCTCGAACGCCTGACCTCAGGTGATCTGCCCACCTTGGCCTCCCAAAGTGCTGGGATTACAGGCATGGGCCACCCGCCCGGCCGTATTGTCTGAACATAAGTTTAATGCAAGGTGGGAAATGAAAGGGAAAATAAAACAGAGGAAAAACCCATTTAGAATGAGTAATAATAGATGAACTTTATGAAATTATCACTAGCTCTGATAATAGGCATATTTTATGACTTTCTAGAACATTCAAAAAATGTTTTATAAACATATATATGCATATGTGTGTATGTGTAAAGACGGAGAGTTAATTTTATGTGTCAGCTTCACTATACCACATCCTCAGTTGTTTGGTCAAACATTAGTCTGGATGTTTCTATGAAGGTGTTTTTTAGAAGTTATTAACTTCTAAATCAGTAGATCTGAACAAAGCAGATTACCCTCCATAATATGGGTGGGCCTCATCTAATCAGTTTAAAGCCTTAAAAGCAAAACACTGAGGTCCCCTAATGAGAAGGAATTCTGCCTTCAGACTCGAGCTGCAACATCAACTCTCGCTGGAATTTCCAGCCTGCTGCCCTGCCCTGCATATTTTAGACTTGCCAGCCCCCATAACTGCGTGAGCCAATTCCTTAAAATACCTCCCCACTGCCCTCTGCCTCTCTCTATATATATCCTATTGGTTCTGTTTCTGTGGAGAACCCTGACTAATCTAATAGATGTGTGTGTGTGTGTTTGTGTGTGTATGTGCGCGCCACAAATTTATATTCCAAAGATGTAAAGTCAGGCTCTGGAGTAGAATACTTTGACAGACTCTATATGAAACTAGGAAACTATGGAAAGACAAAATAATACAGGGCAGAGGTTAGAACTTTACATGCAATTTTGGCCAGGAGCAGTGGCTCACGCCTGTAATATCAGAAATTTGGGAGGCCGAGGCAGGTGGATCACTTGAGCGCAAGAGTTCCAGACCAACCTGGTCAACATGGAGAAACCCTCTCTCTACAAAATATACAAAAGTTAGCCAGGTGTGGTAGTGCACGTCTGTAATCCCAGCTACTAGGGCCCAGCTGAGGTGGGAGGATCCCTTGAACCCAGGAGGCAAAGGTTGCAGTGAGCTGAGATCGTGCCACTGAACTCCAGCTTGGGTGACAGAGCAAGACTCTGTCTAAAAAATAAAGAACTTTACATCTAATTGTATTTGAATCCTTCACTTTAGTTGAATTAATAACACAATGCAGGGATTTGTTTTAATAGTATAGTTCCAAGTGATTTGCTTCACAGTTTCTCTAGAATTAAAGCCACTTCTGTTCTTAAAGGGAAACATCGATTTTAGATTTTGCTTCCTGTTAAAGAAGCTTACACTTGTTGATTTCCACAGCAAAGTGGTATTTATTTGGGGATATAAACAAGGCTTCTCAAACTTTAGTGTGCATATAGATCACCTGGGGAGCCTCTTAAAATGTAGATTCTAACCCCTTGGGTCTGGGGTGGGGCCAGGAGTCTGCATTTTTAACAAGCTCCCAGGTGGTGCCAGTGCTGTTGGTCTGCGGCCTATACCTTGAAAAATAGAGAACTAGAGCAGTGGTCCTCCCGCTGGAGTGGGCATCAGAATCACCTGCAGGCTTGTTCAATAGCTGACTGCTGGGTCCCACCCCAAAGTTTCTGATTCCCAGGTGCTGCCAATGCTGCTGATCTGGGGGCCACACTTTAAGAAACACAAGCTAGTAATGTTTCCCTTATTATGAGAATGACATTTTTAAAACTACAAATTCCCATGTTCCTCTCTTCAGGAGTCTGATTCAGTAAATTTAGGGCAAACCCAGGAATCTACGTTCTTAACAAGCACCCTAGATTGCTCGTTGAAACGTGAAATCCTAAGCCAAAGAGTTGTCTCAATGCTGATGGTCTTCAAAATGTGTCATTACAGAAGTATGAACCCCACCTGGACACCCTAACGCCCACCTCTGGATGTGGGGAATAGTATCTATTAATACATATTTCTAACATGTTATTCTGACATATCAACGAGCTGAGAGCCACTGAACTGGAGCCACAGCCCCCAATTCTGACTGCATGTTAGAGATTTTTTTAAGTCCTCATTCCCTTCATTATCACCAGCCCCAGGTTCTCATTGAATTAGCCTAGGGTGGGATCCTGGTTGGTTGGTTTGTTTTTTTAATACTCCCAGTAGATTTAAGGTTCGGTGACGGCTGAGAACACTGTATTGGAGCTTCAGCCTCTGGTAAGCTTCAGGACAAATTAGCCTCTTCTTCCGTGAGGGTTCCTTCTCTCCTAAAACCCAGAGCAGACTGAGCAAAGCAGCCCATCCACTCCTCCTCCCTTCTTGTGCACACCCTGAACACACTTGGTCTTCTAGGGGAGGACACTTCTCTGGCAGGAAGCACCCCTGAACCCTGTCTGACCATAGCATTTCAAAGTAAGTGAAAAAGGTGACCTCCTCCGTTTCAAAATCAGGCCAAAACTCATTCATTTATTGATTCGTTTACAATATCTATTATGCTCCTGTTATGATCCAAGCACCCAACGACAGGTTGCAAATATAACTAACAAGTCCCTGCTTTTAAGGAGCTGACAATCTGGTAAAAGATTCAAGCACAGGCCAAGCACGGTGTCTTAGCCTGTAATCCCAGCACTTTGGGAGGCCGAGGTGGGCGGATCACGAGGTCAGGAGTTCAAGACCAGCCTGACTAATATGGTGAAACCCCATCTCTACTAAAAATACAAAAATTAGCCGGGAGTGGTGACACGCACCTGTAATCCCAACCACTCAGGAGGCTGAGGCAGGAGAGTTGCTTGAACCCGGGAGGTGGAGGTTGCAGTGAGTCGAGATTGTGCCATTGCACTCAAGTCTGGGCAACAGAGCGAGACTCCATTTCAAAAAAAAACATTCAAGCAAATGAATACTCCTTTGACTCACATCAACATTCCTATTTTCTGAAATTTACGTGACAGAAGGGGGCACTCTAAACTTCCCTTCAGCATTAAAGAGATGACAACAGGTGTGTAACCTACGCTGCCTTCTTCCAGGTGCAAGCCCCCACCCACCACACTGGGAAGTAAGTGTGTCATTTAATAACCCTGCTGACCAGACGTGTCCTTTGATTGCTATTCCAATGGAGATATATCTCCATTATAGAGATAGTTAGATGTGTAAACAGACAGAGATAGGTAGGTAGGTAGGTAGGTAGGTAGGTAGGTAGGTAGGTAGATAGATAGATAGATAGATAGATAGATAGATAGATAGATAGCTGGATCGATACACACACACACGCAGCAGGACAGGAAGTTGATTCTAATTTGACATAGGCAGTTCTGTTTTCTGCCGTTTTTCCATAAACTGAAATACCCACAGGAAGAACTGTTGCTATATCCCAGAACATACGCTACCCTGGTGATAAGTCCAGAAATGGCCACAATCCACCAAGGGGCCTGACACTGTCTGAGCCAAAGGTTCCTCCCTGCTGCTGCTCTCTAAGCCACCTTTTCATCGTAGACATAAGTCAGGGAATAACAGCATCTTGTTGGTGCAGGAATGGCCAGACTGAACTCATGAGCAATTGCTCACACAGTGAGAGCATCTCGGGTTCCTGATACCAGAAGTCATCAATCAGTCAGCTGTTCGGTCATTTTTGGTTAAAAGTACATAAAATATTTCCCAGTGCGTCTCATCATCCCTCTTAATAGAAATGTGTCTACTGATTACCCACAGCCATGTCGTCAAACGAACCACAGTTGGCTGTTAACATCTGGAGGGGAGGGTATTGACGAGCAGAATTTTAATTTACTTAAGAGTTTCCTTTAATGAATCTCATTTTGGCAGGAGGAAGTCAGGAGCAGGCATCATAACACCATCTAATCTGCCACAAGCTTTTTAAAGTTGCTGTTTTTCCCTTTCTTCAATCAATCCATTTATTCCTTTCAACATCCCCAAGGGGTCAAGACCCTGAAGCTAGAAAAAAATCATATATTATGTGGCTCGCTTTTCTTTCAGTGAAAAATGTTTCCCATTGCTTTCTCTTAATTTACTGTTTCCCCCCTCTAAACTGAAGAGTTTGTGACTAACTGAAGGGTCTAGCTTAGCTGTAACATTTAATACACACAGTTTTAAGACTTTGCTGCAAAGCAAATTAATTTTCTAGGAAAACTGACAAGATTAACAAGTCTCCACTGAAGTCAGTTTCCAATGAGCAAAGCAGAACTCTGTCAGATGACCTCTCAACTTCTTCAGCTTATTTCTGGGTTGGATGAATTTTGATTTTATTTGTGGGAAACTTTTCTTTTATGAAATGAGATTTCCTGTTGTACAAGAATAAAGTCAATGGTGTGAGTGGAGATGTCGCTCAGCTGCTTGCCTGCTGTAAAACCTGGACAAGTTACCTAAGCTCTGTAAGCCTCAGCACCTCGTCAGTAAAATAAAGCCAGGATAGCACTGACATTGCGGGCTTATACTGAGGATTAAATGACAGTGGCTGGACATGGGGCTGAGTGTTCTGCTTGGCTTGGCTCTAGAGTAAACATTCAGTAAATGGTTGCTGCTAATATTTTACTGCTGTTATTTTTGGGACTAATAAGGTAGGGTTTGGATGAAGTAACATACAGGCAACTATTTATTAACTTTTCTTTTGATTAATATTTGTATCCAAAGTTGTCAGATCACAGCTATCTGCTTGTACATATGCTCTTTTCAGCAGCTAGATTTTTGGGTGAATTTGGAAGGTGGTTCAGAGAGGCACAGGCCTCCTTTGCCAATGTGGGAAAGAGAGCTGGTTCTCAGGGAGATGTAGCAGTTCACACATGAGGAGCACTCCATCGTACTTTACCTCAAAGCGGAAAAATTTTTCTTTACTCCTTTGTATAGAAGCAAAATAACAGTGTTGAAGCTTTAAAATATTGTAGAAAATGTCACCCTTTAATTATTTAATGATGACCCTTAAATAAAAAAAGGGGAAGATGGCCAAAAAGTGTGACATTCCGAGTGTGAGTTCCATTTCTGTTACCAATTGGTAACCTTGAGCAAGATTGTTTCCTAGTCAATAAAGTGAGGAATAATAATATTCAGTTGGACTTTACCATTTTGGGGTAAAAAAAAAAAAAAAAAGAGTTACTTCATTTGAAAGAGCTTTATACATTTTTAAGTTATAATATTTGAAAGAAATGTAATAGTAACAGAAGTAATTTGCCACTGACTATCCAAAGAAGAAATTCTATTTTGCATGTTGACATTGTTCCCAATTTTACACGATTTTCAAGAGGAAAATGGATGGCTCTACTGTGCACAAAACTGTGATGCCCAGGGTTGCCTTAGCTATCGATCCAAGCAGATGGAGAAGAATTAATGGATTCTCAAAGCTGGGGTCACAAGCAGGTGTCATCAGGAAATTCTGTGCTGCTGCCTAAAGACAAGAGGCAAAGATGATAAACTAGAGGAGAGAGAAAGGGGCAGTCAATCCTCTAAGGTGTCTTCAAGGGTTAGAGAGTCTAAGGTGAGGGTAAACTGTAAATAACATTTCCTGGATAGCATAGCTGAATTTGTGGGTTTGTGGCAGGGTGTTAAAATGAAAGCCTCATGCAATTCAACTTAAGTTTGATGATAACAAAAAAGTTCCTATTTTTTGTACCATTTGCAGTCACACAAATATCTTTGCTTTCATAACAGTTTCTCTATTATTTCTTCCTTTCCAGCATCCTTCACCCCTTATAAAATCTACCTTGGGAGAGTTTGTTGGCTTTCTTAAAGTCATTACTATAGACAAGGTAAATATAGTTTAGCAAAACACTTCACACCTCTCTCCCAAAAAGAAAACTATTTTATTTAAAAAAAAAAAAAAAGGAAAATCGGTCCCGTGATGAAGTCTAGAAATTATACTGGCTTTTTAATTAAACATTTTGGTTTTCTTCCTCACAAAATTAATACTTTATACATTCAGTTTAATTGCTAAAGAAAATATACACTGATCCATACTGCCAGATAAAAGTAGTCTACGTGGACAAATGACAGAGCATAAGGCCAACAGTCAATCAGAAAGATCAATAGGTGTATAGTCACACGTTCGCAGACATGCTCCAGGCCTCGATGAACCAAAGCAGCTGAATTATTATCTGACTCGCTGTCCCCCTACCTCCTGAGCCTATATAAACACATAAGGTCACAGTAATATTAATTCCAAATGGCAGTAGTTCCTAGCACCTCCAGTGTAACACCAGGACCTTAGCCACTCTTCCCAAATCTCCCTTGGTCATTTCTGGGAGTCTCCAGAGTGATGTCTCAGGCATGTTCTGTAACAAAGCCACCTGTGTTTGCCTGCTCCTGCTGTTGCTGCTGGCTATCCACTGGGACTTCATACTAGACTGCAGGCCCAAATGGAGAACAGGCACATGTATCTCCTTCCACTGTTCTTGGCCCTTCTATACTCCTGTTTCCTCAACAAAAGAAGCAAGAGAAACTAACAAAAACTCTCTCCTCCTTAAATTGAAAAAAAAAAAAAAAAAAAAAAAAGGCTCATTGCTTTTTGGCCTTTTGGCCTTTGGCTAAGATCAAGTGTAGTATCTTAGTGAATATCTACAGTTAATATCTGATATGTCCTCTATCTGAGTACAACATACTAAGTGGATTTTCTGCAGCAAGGAGATGGAATAGGAGCTTGCTCCGTCCACCTGACTCATCAACCTGGTGCAGTACTTCCAGAAACGGTGCACTCCTCCCACAAAAAAAAAAAAAAAAAAAAAAAAAAAAAAAAAAAAAAAACCAGGCTCTAGAATATCAAATGTATCAGTCAAAATAGGCCAAGTTATGCAGCAGAAACAACTGGAAATAATAGCAGTGAAGCATGGCAAAAGATTTACTTCTTGTGTCTTCTATGTGTGTGATGCAGGTGTGAGGGGCTGTCTGCCCATTTGAGTCATCCAGGAAGCCAAGCTGACAGAGGCTCCATCTCTAAATGCTCCATGAGGGGGCTGGGCATGGTGGCTCACCCCTATAATCCCAGCACTTTGGGAGGCCAAGGCAGGCACATCACTTAAGGTCAGGAGTTCGAGACCAGTCTGGCCAACATAATGAAACCTTGTCTCTACTAAAAATACAAAAATTATAGCCGGGTGCCAGTGGCTCACACCTGTAATCCCAGCACTTTGGGAGGCCGAGGCAGGCGGATCACGAGGTCAGGAGATAGAGACCATCCTGGCTAACACGGTGAAACCCCATCTCTACTAAAAAATACAAAAAATTAGCCGGGCGAGGTGGTGGGTGCCTGTAGTCCCAGCTACTCAGGAGGCTGAGGCAGGAGAATGGTGTGAACCCGGGAGGTGGAGATTGCAGTGAGCCGAGATTGCGCCACTGCAGTCCAGCCTGGGCGACAGAGCGAGACTCCACCTCAAAAAAAACAAACCAAAAAAAAAAAAAAAATTAGCCGGGCATGGGGGTGCACGCATGTAGTCCCAGTTACTCAGGAGGCTGAGGCAGGAGAATCGCTTGAACCCAGGAGGCAGAGGTTGCAGTGAGCCAAGATCATGCCACTGCACTCCAGCCTGGGTGACACAGCAAGACTCTATCTTAAAAAAATAAATGCTTCATGTCTTCTGTGGCCAGGCTCCTAACTAAAGGCTGTTTACATGTGACACAAATTACTTATGAACACATTTCATCAGCCAAAGGATATCCCATGCTTAGCCTTAAGGGAACAAAAAGTACAATCCTATCACATGCTTGGAAGGAGAGAATCAGAATGTTTGTGAGTAGTGCTGATGATCACCGAAGGCACCCATTCCAACTGATGTTCAACCCCCGCGAGGTGTGCACGACAGCAAACTCTGAACCGGAGTCTGAGTTCAGCTGCAGCTCTTGCTATGCTTAGGAGATGGTAAAATCACTTACTTTGGAAATTGAATCTGTCATCCTAATTTTATAGGTACCTGCTTTGTAGGCCTTACATAACCTTGTGGGACCAGGGGACCCACAGATAACTGAGAAGAGATATGCTTCCATATTCAAAATTTCACTTCCAAGACCCTTGGAAGTACACATACCTTGGAATTTGATCCAGAAAAAAAAAAAAAAAGTATTTTTTACTTTCTATTGTGTGTAGTGTAACAGCCACACCTACATTTAGGAGTTGTCACAGTTCCTGAGCATCTGAGATGACATTACCACACAGTCTTTAATTCTGTTGCCTCTTATCCTCACACCTGCTCTGTTAGAAAGGTACCTCCATTTGCGGATGAGAATTGGGGTGATGAATAATTTGCTCCTGTTTGCCGTTCCCTGTATTTTTCAGTTTGGCCTTACTGGCACACTGACCTTCCTGACATATTTTGTTCTTCAGTGGGCCCTATTGTCTTTCTTCTTCTCTTTCTCCTTTGCTCTCCCTTTATTGTTGTTTGTTTGTTGTTCAGACAACACATTTTGCAGCCAATCCTAGACCTCTGTCCTGATTGGCTTTTTCTTCCCAGGCCTCAAGCATCTCCTGTCTGGCTCCACCTACCTTCATCCTGATACTGCAGGTAGGCATCTCCTTGACACCAGCTCCAGAGCCCAGGAGCTGCTCTGCCCAAGATCCACCAGGCTCCTTTCTACCAGCAGACCCAGGTGTGAATCCCTTACAAAGTGTACAATGTTGAGGTTGTATACACTTCAGCCTCACACAGGAATATTAGGGTCATAGGAAGGATACCCTTGCCCTGGCCTGCAGGGAGGGCTAGTGTCAGGATGAGAGGAGAGAAGGAATATAAAAGGACTTCTGCAAATCCGAAGGCATCAAACGATGACCAATGTTAGTTTACTTTCCTTGCCTCCCGTGATGTCCCTAGGCACCTCTCCCTCTGAACCTTCACAGCACCCTTTTTCCAATCTAGCTCTTATCCCCCTGTGCTGAAATTGCCCCTTGACTTGTAAATCTTAAGGCACTTGTGAGTGTCTTAGGGCCAAGGACTCTGTCTAATTGCACTCGGTGCATGCAGTAGGTCCTCAATGAATGATTGCTGAATGAATGAACCAAAGACCCTCTCCAAACTCCCAGCCCAAAGGGCTAAAGTTAAAATAAACTAGCTAAACCCTTTTGGGGGTCTTAATAACAATAGGGCAAGTATGTTCATGTAAATTGGTAAATGAAACCTTTCTGAGAAATGTTTATAACCTTTTAAATGTATATCTTGCAATACTCATTGTTTGTAGGGATTCTATTCAGTAGTCTGGAGACAGAGAAAGAACTAGAATTCAGGATGTGTCCAGGCCCCTAACTTTCCAGGTTCCCCTTTTATCCAAAATAATACATCCACCTGGAATCCTGCTTTCCGGTGTAAAAGATGCCCATCTGAGGAGTTAGTCAATTGGCATGTTGAAACTTCAGATACTCCAGCGTTCAAGACTTGGGTGTCTCGTAGGAGTCCCAAATTAGCCTGTTGCTAAGTATGGACATACACAAAACTCCCCTTTACGTAATGGAGCATTAACGCCTACTTTATCTCCTACCTCATCATCTGTCACAGTCAAAAAATGGCAGCACAAATTCAAATTCCAAGGAAATTTTTTAAAAACATACATTGCATAGGAATCCCCTTAGAAAGCATGACCTAAAGAAAACTCCTTTGAGCTGTCTTCTGGATTAGGTAAAGTGGGACAGAAAAAGGACAGAAATAAGTGAATTTCTGTGGATCCAAAAACCCTAAAAAAAGTTATTTGGGTGAGTAATATCCTGTATCCCACACCTGTTTGGAATAGCTCAAATCCAAAAGTCTTGAGAATATTTCAAATTCTGAAAGCTTGAAATTATATTAGTATTATTTCCATATAGGAAGAAGCAATGTATTTTCCGCCAAAATATGCGTAAAATTCCCCCTCTCCCTACTTCTAATTTTCTGCCCATGAAACCAATCTACTTTTATATGGTACTTGTTTATATGTTCTAGGGAAATGTTAAACCATTTTGAAATATAGACTTGTTTTAAGTTTAAGAAATGTTTATTCTAAATAGCCAGCACTTTCTACAAATATGGGTAATAATCTTTAAATCAGAACACTTATACCATCAGCCAGGCATGGTGGCTCATGCCTGTAATCCCAGCACTTTAGGAGGCCAAGGGAGGCAGATCACTTGAGGTCAGGAGTTTGAGACCAGCCTGGCCAACATGGTAAAACCCCATCTCTATTAAAAACGTTTAATATAAAAACTAGCCAGGCATGGTGGTGCATGCCTATAGAACCAGCTACTTGGGAGGCTGAGACATGAGAATCGCTTGAACCTGGCAGGCAGAGGTTGCAGTGAGCGAAGACTGTGCCACTGCACTCCAACCTGGGCAACAGAGTGAGACTCTGTTTAAAAAAATAAAATAAAATAAAATTTAAAAGATTTATACAATCAATTTAGGATAAACTAACACAAACTTACATGCCATCTTAAGGAGTGTTGGTTTCCTGCATAACCCAAAATAATTAATGTAATCCTCCTAATTGACTCATTTCTTATATTTATTAAACATCTATAATGTGCTACTGTTCTGGATGTTGGGGGTATAGCAATATATCCTCTAAAGTCCATACCAATAGGGAGTTTACATTCCAGCAGCAAGAGAACAAACACAAGCAAAATATGTAAATTAGATGGTGGCAAGTGCTGTGGTTGATTGCATTAATGGCCCTAACTCTTCATTCTCCCTCTCTCCATTCCCTTTGTCATGTTTTCTGCAGTGAGTGGGGCTTTTTCTCCTTTCCCTTGACTTTGAGGTTGGCCATGTGACTTGCTTTGACCAACAAAATGAGGTAGAAATGACAGCATGCCTGCTCCTGGCTATTTATTCTAGAGAAACAAGAGGCTTTCATGACTCCAAGGCCTTTCTTGCTGTTTTGCCATTGCGTGAGAACATGCCCAGGCTGGTCTGCGGGTTCAACGAGATAAGAGATACAGAGCAGAGCTGCTTCAGCGAAGCTTCCTCAGTCCCATTCAGTGCCCCAGGAGACTCTCAGATGCACATATGAGCCCAGCCAGCATAAGCAGAGCCACCCAATGTGCCCAGCCTAGATCTGGTGACCTCCAGTGGACCCCGGATGCACGAGCTAAAATAATAAATGGTCATTGTGTGAGATTGAGTTTGGGGGCTGTTTGTTACACCTTGGTAGTTAACCAATAGAAGTGCTTTATAAAAAAAAAACAAAAACAAAACAGTGAAGGGGATAGAGGGTACTGCATGGTAGTGGTGATGCTGGGGTCAATTTCAAATACCTTCCTTGTATACACTTATTTTTAAAATATAACACTTTTTTAGTGACTCTAAAGATACCTCTCTTTCCAATGATTGAGAGGTTCTTATGTTCATTACCTAGTGTCTCCATTATGTATTTGGTACTCTCATCCAGGTAGTACATGGACCCAAACAAATATGAGGCAAAAAAAAAAAAAAAAAAAAAAAATGCTAATGTGTTCTGGTGTGAGAAGCAGAGCAGAAATGAACACCCTTCTCCAGTTGCAATCCAGCTACACATCCCTGTTCTTTCTCATGTTTGAAGTGCAGTGTGCAAACTCAAATATTCTCTTCTTAATGTGGCATCCTGTGGTTCACTACAGCTCAATTAAAACCTTCCCCAGAGGCATTCTTTCCTAAATTATTATAAACTCACTTAAGGTTAAAGGCAGGGGGTTTAGCCAATAGAAGTCTATTGGGAAATTTGGACAACAGAGTTCTTCCAATACACTTCTTGACGTAAAGAGACCATCTTTCGGCTGGGCTCATACCTGAAATCCCAGCACTTTGGGAGGCCGAGGTGGGTGGATCACGAGGTCAGGAGATCGAGACCATCCTGGTTAACACGGTGAAACCCCGTCTCTACTAAAATACAAAAAATTAGCCGGGTGTGGTGGCAGGTGCCTGTAGTACCAGCTACTCAGGAGGCTGAGGCAGGAGAATGACGTGACCCCGGGAGGCGGAGCTGGCAGTGAGCCGAGATTGTGCCGCTGCACTCCAACCTGGGGGACAGAGCGAGACTCTGTCTCAAAAAA
>NW_016819410.1:301476-318231 GCF_001698545.2 Rhinopithecus bieti | reverse complement strand
AAAAAAAAAAAAAAAAAAGAGTCCTTATGCCCTACCTAAAAATGGGGACTAAGAAGGTCCCAGCCCAGCTTCAATTTCCCATTACCTACAAATCCTAAACATATATTATACTTTCCATCTTTGTTACAAAATGATAGCTTCTGTGGAAACGAAGTCACTAGTGTCCCAGTGCACAGTTCTAGAAAACTTTAGTGGCTAGAATTGGTTCCAATACAGTCTCAGCCAAAGATGATGAATGTATAAAGGTGCAGGAAAAAAATTCCTCTGGATCCCTTGTCTTCTAGGGAGTTACCTGTTGGTGGCTCCAGCGTACTGGGGGAAAGGTGCAAGAGTGGTTGCTGCTTTTTTTTTTAATTCAAAAGCCCCCACCTCTTGCAGATCCAGAGCTTCTTGATGGAGGTATTTTCAAGGGCTTCTAAAACTACTGTCTTTTCAAATGTCCTCTTCCTTTGTCTTTTACGGATTTGAACAATTTAGATCATATTTCACAGAGTTGTGTGATCTTGGGAAAATCACTTAACTTGTCTGAGCCTCAAATTCTTCTCTAATAAAATAAGAAAGTTTCTCCCGGTTCCAATATGCTGCAATTTAAGTACACATGTTTAAGCTACTGAATCCAAACTAAACACATGATAACTTTCAGCCTACTACAGGCTATCGTTCTGGACACAAACCAGCTGAGTCAAAGTAGTTCAATAAAATGAATTAGATTAGATCTTTCACCATTTTTTTTTAAGTCTTAGCAGTCCTCCTTAAACCGTTTTTATGTTCAGCCTCACAACTTTTACAAGCAATGACCAAGCTGTAAATAGTTAAGGATTTCAAAGCCCTCCTCAGACCTAAACAATTTGGCTTTTTAGACTTCTGAATAAAATGATAAGCTAAAAGGTCTGTAGGAGAGCATCAGAAGTCTTCAGCAGGCCTTTTCCCGTCTAGGCTCTTATTCGGTGACCGGGCTGATAAAGTTTCCTCTGAGAATGCTTACTATCTCCAAGCCAGACCTAGTAGCTACTGGTTCCCAGTCAATTGCTATTCACACTCACACATCTGCACAGATAAAGCCACTTTAAACATCATGCTGTGGGGTCCTGACATGATGACAGAGCCACCAGCTGTCGGGGCACTGCACTGAATTGGGGACACAAACCCCATTTTCCTATGTAAATTGGCCTGGACGCTGCTTCGGCCCCCAACAAAAGGGATAGTCCTGTTAAATGGGGCCATCTGGCCGTCCTCCGGCCCCAGTGACACCTCCGGGATAGGGCGAGCGGGAGTGATCTTCGGGGGGCCAGGAAGGTAGCGCGGTAGAGCGCAGCTGTCACCCCGGCCCCAGGGGTCCTGCCCACAGAGGTTGGGGGCGAGCAGATTCGCGGTGGTCTTAAGCCTGGGGACCCGGGACGCCTGAGGGTCTCACAGCGCACTCCCGGGGTGGGGGAGGGCGCGCTTTGTTCCTGGGCCCCAATGCGGCGAGGCGCCCGAGCCTTGGGCAGAGTCTCTGCTCGGTCCCCAGGGCCCCAGGGCAGCTCCCGCCTGGCCGCGAACAGCCGCGGGCGCCTCCATAGCAACAGCGTGGGAGCTCCGCAAACCGGGAAGAGGAGCGGGGAGGAGGGGAGGAGGGGAGGAGGAGGAGAACAGGGAGGAGGGCGAGGAGGAGGAAAGAGGGAGAAGGAGCAGGGAGAAGGAGCAGGATGGAGCTGAGGCAGGGAGGAAAGACAAGACCGGGGCGGCGGCGTGGATGGGGCAGGGAGAAGGAGCGCGGGAGGGGGAGCGGGAGGAACAGAGGCGGGGAGAGCCGGCGGGAGAGGGGAAGGAGTGGAGGAGCCAGAGCTGGGAGGAGGGCGGGATGGGGAGCCGGGATGAGGGCGCGGCCCCGGGCAAACCCGTCCAGCCCTCCAGGGCTGGGTGCCCGGGCCAGATTCTCCAGCCGAATTCCTGCCCCAGCTGCCCGGGGGAGGGAGGCGCGGGAGCCGGAGCGGGCGGGGACTGCGCAGGCCCGTGGGACACCGGGCGCTGGGAGGCGGCGCGGGGCTGCGGGCGGCCGGGACGGAGCGAGGTCCTGCTGCAGCTGCCACCCACCCCAGACCGGGAAGAGCAGCGCCCCGGGAGCGGGCCTAGGGCTCTCTCCCTTGGCGAGAGGACCCCTCTCGCCTTCCCATCCTCATCCAGAGCAGCCCTCAGTCCCTCGAGGACGTGCAGACCCTCGTCCCGACGGGCTGCGAGCCAGGCCCCCGGAGGGGAGGCGCCGGCCGCCGAGGGAATTCCGAGCTAAGTCTCACTTTCGCCTGGAGTGTTTTCACCAGAGAATATTTTCCGTTACACAACTATTAGAAAGGTGATGTGGGTTTTCGTTTTCAGTCCACCCCTCACCCCAAATCAGGGACCTCGTGGAGAAAACATATTACTAATGCTAAGCTTGGAATTTTAAACAATGTTTTCTGATAACCAGCTGAAAATGTTTGGGAGAAGCCGAGTCACAAACAGATCATCATTCTTAAATACTGTTTGCTAAGCGCCAGCTTGCACAAGATATTTCACAAAGCTGGCGAACCGGACGCGATCCTTGCTCTCGAAGAGTTTGCCACAAAAATGGACAATTACATTCAGAAAGGCATTTCTGAATAGCTCTTATGACGTGGTGTTAAAGGTGTGGAAAAAAAGCTTATTTCAGACATGAGTATTTCCAGAGAAAATCTATAGTTAAGTGCTGTATATTTTATTTTAAAACCATTATAAAAGCAAAGAGAAGAAAATAAACTTTTGGAAGTTCTCAGCTAACATGGCTTATGGGAAAATGAAAATAAACCTAATTGAAAAAACAGCGCTCACCATAAATAGGTTTAGCTTTCAGGCAGGGAACATGGTTTAAAAAAAAACAAAACACCAGCAGAAAATTCACCAATCAAATGTAAGTTTGTCCATGTTTCCTAAAGCAAAGGTCAAAGAATCCTCGGAAGCCCAAAAAACACTTTCTGTGGATAGAGTCAGAGCTTTTGTTTTGCTGTTTGTTCTGAAAATCCAAATCGGTAACCCCTGTTTTCAGGTATTATCCAAAGGAACATTTTTTGGTTTCTTCTACCCACATACTCCCAAATTAGGCATCTACCTTAAAGTAACAGGAAAACTCGTGGGTTTGTAATTGTGTGATATCCCATCTGGTTTCCACTCTGTCGCTGACCAAAAAGAAAAGATGAAAAATGTAAGCAAATTCTGTAAACTGTAAGTTTATCTATAAAACTCTAAATGTTCACTTATTTTGACATAACATACATGACTTCTAGAATTAGATTCCCAACTAGTTGATATGTAGCATTTTGTGACAGTTTGCTGAATTCCAGGCACTATTCTAAGCAATTTATAGACATTTGCATTTTACTGAATTATCTTAAACTTAGAAGACAGGTACTATTATTATGCCATTTGATAGATGAGGAAACTGAAGTTTTGAAAGGGCATAAAACCTGCCCAGATTTGCCCAATAGTGGTCAACAGGGTTGGGTTGAAGACCCCAAACCTACCATCTCTGAGCAATTAGTTTGTTCCCTGACTACACATTCCACAAGAGCAGAACCTCCCTCAAATCTCATCTAGAATAATATGGACTCTAAGTGTGAGCAAAAAAAAAAAAAAAAAAAAAACACACAAATTAATTGAATTTCTCACTTTTGTCCAATTTTTCTGGCAGTAGACAGACATGTAAATTCAAGAATCAGTATTTTAAGTGTTCCTCAGTAGTTATTATCCAAGCCTTTTCATTCAAGGAGTCGAAAACTGTGCAATAGCAATATTATAAAAAGGCTTTGAAAGATAATCATTATATTGACTTTGATATAGCAAAATGGCAGAGATAAGAGTACATTTGTTTTAAGAAACTAAGCAAGTAGACCAGCCTGGCCAACATGGTGAAACTCCGTCTCTACTAAAAATACAAAAATTAACCAGGCAAGGTGGTGGGCGCCTGTAGTCCCAGCTACTTGGGAGGCTGAGGCATAAGAGTCGCTTGAACCCAGGAGGCGGAGGTTGCAATGAGCCAAGATGACGCCACTGCATTCCAGCCTGGGCGACAGAGTGAGATTTTGTCTAAAAAAAAAAAAAAAAAGCAGCAGCAAGTAAAAAAGTCTTTAAAGACATGGGATACTGCCTTCCGCCTACATTAATACTATTACTGATTCTTTGCACAAATTCTTAATGTAGCTTCACATGATTATTTAGAACTGTAACAATATTTAAAAGACATACTCTGAATTCACTCACAAACGATCTTTTTAGAATTTGGTTATATCCTGTTGGAAAACGTTGACTTGTTTCTTTATTTTCTATCAAAATCTGACCACAACCTTAAATTCTTAGGCAACTACAAATTAGGAGGAATAGACTAAGCATCATTTCATGTTTGTCTGCACATCAGTCAAGTGGGGGTTCAGAGTCATGTGCTGAATTTGGCCTCTGTAAGTGAATAATGAGAATATATCCACCTTTCAAATCTTTTGCCTTTGCATCTTTTCTTCTGTCTCAGTCAGTCCTGTGGCCCTTTCCTGGACTGGGCGAAGGGAACAACACAGCAGTGGGTGATTGAGGAAAGGGAGCATGAAAGAAACAAAATGGGAACATTTGGGACGTAGGTGGCCAAAAGATTGGCTTTTCCCTGAGCAGAGTCACCAAGACCAGGGGCTAATCGTAGGCTGGGCTCAGAATGAGGGCGAGATAGGGAGACGAGGTAAGAATCAGTATTGGTACTGCCCGTGTTTTTAGGCGGAGCACTAAAAGGAAGAGGTTTTTTTCAGGCGTGGCTCAGGAGCAAGCTTGAATTTCAGTTGACTTGACTGGGGGCGGGGTAAGACTCCTCCAAGGTAAGCAGGTTCAAGAGGCCAGGCCCCCAGGAAGTTTTAGAGAGCAGGGACTTACTCTGCTCTCTTGCTGCTGCTGACAATCTGAAGGAGAAAGGGGGTGTTTGCCTGCAGCCAGAGCCATTCTCCCTGATGGCCCTGTGCGCCTGTCCAGAGGGAGGGAGCCAGGGAAGAAGGGGACAGACAGATGCCTTCTGGCCCACCCCTCCTTCTGCTAGAACTGATTGCAGTTTTAAATCTTTTTGTTTCTTCTAATTTTCTAAAAAGGTTTTCCCCTTAGGAAAATACTCCCTCATGAACGTTAGTCCAAAAAGTGCTCCTTTTCCCCTTTTTCAGAATTTAGAGGGAAAAATACCCTGTGACTATTTTAACACATGTGAGAGAGAAGAGATTCTTTTTTTATTTGCTTTAAATATTCTGATATTCCCATCACTGGTAACTGACATTTCCCAAAACTAAAAGTGAAATTTCCCAGTAGGGTCTCCAGTCTGAATAAGATTTATTAGAAAATAGGAATGAAGAGATCGGGAGGGGAGAGAGAGACTAAAATTTTCAGGGGATTTCAGTTTTATTTCAGCAAAAGTTCCTTTTAATTGAATTCATAAGCAACATTTCGCACTGATATTATTGTATGCCTTATTTTTTCTTTTATACCTACAGACTGATTTTGGATCTGAGATTTGAAGGAATACAACTGAATGATTTTCCTCCCTTACTGAGGAGGTCAAACAAAAAGAAGACAATTTAATCAATATAGAGTTTAGGTCAATCAACTCAAAGTGACTGGATGAAAGCCTAGAATTTAAACATTAAACATCTACTGAGCGGAATACCTAATTAGTATTGATCACCAAATAATTCTAAGCACATGTGCTGTTTACATAGAAAGGAAGCAATATATTTTCTTAGAAAAAGCAACAACATTATATCTGGACCTGATTAGCATGAGGTAAAGAAAAAAGGCCTTATAAAATGAGACTCGTGACACTACCACATTAGAAAATAACTTTGCTGGACAGGACACATTATTTAGCGGAAACTGTAATCGTGTCCAGGGATGGAAGACAGGACTTGGGGTGAGGGCTATGCCAGGAGAGAAGTCTGAACAGGGACAGGAGCGACAGGCTGAAGCACAGGACTGGATTTTTCTGACCTGATAGAACAGCTGGCAACTTTTTGAGCAAGATGTGGTGCATGGTTACTTTGTGTGAGATGTGGGTGATGAAGTTACAAACATGACCTGCAGTCCTCATATTGAGCCTCCAACACCCATCTATACACTGTATTATACTGCGCTGATTTTACAGGGAGGAGACTGAGGATTAGGGAGGCCCAGTAACTAACCTAAGGACACCCAGATTATCAATGGCAAAGGTGGAATTCCATCTGGGTTCTCCCTCTTCATCTCCCTATAGTAATGATTAGTTAGTAGGGGGTGAAGAGGAGCCTTCCCAAACACCCAAGGAAAAGTACACTTGGACAAGCACATTTCAGCCACTCAGCTAGAGCTTCCTTCATCTACTGTGTGTTACTGGTGTCATTAGAAGAAGGCTCACAGCTGGGGCTTCCGAGCTCAAAGAAAGTTGCTGACTTTCTTTGTAGACTGAAGTTTTAGATAATACCATCTCCTTTTCCCTTAGTCTGGTGGAAGGCAGAGGCTATTTCTGAGGCATCCATACATGCTTAGACCTATCCAGAGGTCCAGAGGACTGACCACACGCAGGTCTTGGTTTTGAACCAAAAATGTTGGCTAATTCACTTTGAGAGAGTGACCGTTGGTTAGAAGATGAGTAGAAGGAGAAGAAAAATCCTTAGCCAATTGATTAGTTGAAACTTGAAATAAACATAGAGGACAACATTAATACTGTTACTATTAACATGTAATTGAAGAATTGTCTTTTTGTAGAATTTACTAATTTGGAAATCACTGGCCTATTTGTTTATGGCCTGAGGGGATGAGAGAGACAGGAACTGGGGAGGGAAGGCTTCCCTGAGGAAGCGACTTTTCGTGTTTGTTGTTTTTTTTTTTTTTTTTTTTTTTTGAGACGGAGTCTCGCTCTGTCGCCCAGGCTGGAGGGCAGTGGCGGGATCTCAGCTCACTGCAAGCTCCGCCTCCCAGGTTTTACGCCATTCTCCTGGCTCAGCCTCCGAAGTAGCTGGGACTACAGGCGCCCGCCACCACGCCCGGCTAGTTTTTTGTATTTTTTAGTAGAGACGGGGTTTCACCGGGGTTAGCCAGGATGGTCTCGATCTCCAGACCTCGTGATCCGCCCGTCTCGGCCTCCCAAAGTGCTGGGATTACAGGCTTGAGCCACCGCGCCTGGCCCTGCGACTTTTCAACTGCATGTTCATTTGTTAGGGCGAAGCTTGAGGAGCACTGCGGAGAGAGGTTTCTTGGAGGGGCGGGGCAGCTGGCGCAGGACCCTGTGAAGCCCACACATTTGATTTTGCTGGAATTTACCCATTTTTCTCTTTTCTAAGAACCGTACTTCCTAAAAAACTGATCTTGCCCGTTAGACTACACTAGACAAGCATATTTCTGCCCCTTTTTATGTGATGGCTTAACAATGTTTACCGGAGGAGTTTATTGTTGGGGTTCAGGGACATAGGCATACTTCATCGTGCCCAAGGGCAAGTGCATCCTGGCCTCAGAAGGAACTGGGTGAAATCCCCAAAGCTAGCAGGAAAGAGGCAGAACACCTTCCCCATTTCTGCTTTTTGTCTGTTTTTTTCTCTTCATGAAGCTTCTTTTCACCTCTGCAGACCAGCTTTGTGTTCCTCTGAACACATAATCAATTGTGATCACAGAAAAGCTTAGTTTCTATCACGTCAGTTCTGGGTACACCACTAACTGGCCATCTTGACTCTTATTGCCAAATATGGGGGCAAAAAAAATTGACTGATTCCACCTCAGTCAAGTATTCACCTCTGAACCAATCATCTGTAGTCAAGAATGTTGATTTTAAATAGCTGATTTTGAGTTAGGGAGAAGCGGTTTTTCCTTGCACCAGGTTAAGTAGGCAGTGTCCAAAGACTCCCCGTGACTTTCCACATCATGTTTTAGCTCTCCGTACCTTGACTTCCAGATTATCTAAAATATACTTATATCCATGTTCCATGTTCACTGCTACTTACTACCATGACTTTAAAAATAATAATACACCAGGCGTGGTGGCTCATGTCTGTAATCCCAGCACTTTGGGAAGCTGAGGTAGGCAGATCACTTGAGGTCAGGAGTTCGAGATCAGCCTGGCCAACATGGTGAAACCCTGCCTCTACTGAAAATACAAAAATTAGCCAGGTGTGGTGGCGTGCGCCTGTAATCCCAGCTACTTGGGAGGCTGAGGTGGGAAAATAGCTTGAACCCAGGAGGCGGAGGTTGCAGTGAGCCAGGATCACAACACTGCTCCAGCCTGGGTGACAGAGCAAGACTCCATCTCAAAAATAAATATATAATAAAATAAAATAAAATAAATACAAATAGAAGGGAAAATTAGTCTATTAGTGTCCTTTTAGGATTCAATTAAACATCTGTTTCCCCCACCCTCATTTATCTTAGAGATCATCTAATTCACTCTATTACAAACCAGAGCTGTTAAGTGACTTACCTGGGGTCATACATTTGTGGAAGAACCCTCTGTACAGGGTTTTGTTTTTTTTTTTTTCAGTTATAAAGTGCTGCCTCCTACCGAGGTTTGTGTCTGGAGCCCCAGGACAAAATAAGAAAGGACATAGCAGGAATCTCACCTAACCTATGTCTCAGCTCAGAGGGGAAAAACTTCACAGATGGGATCAGTCTGGCATAAGCATACCATGGAACAGATGTTTCAAGGGGGCAGAACTTGGATAACCAGGTCTCAGAAGAAAGACTTAGTCTAAGTCTCTGTGCATTCTGGAGAGGCCTTGCTCACCAGAAAGCCCAATGTTGGTGTTCAGCTGCTGCCCACCTTAGGGCACAATGAACCTTATTCTGCTGGAAGAGTTGTTCCATCAAAGAAATGGGATCTTTCTCAGAAGTCTCATGCAAATATTCATTCATTCAGACAAAAGCAGATGAGTAGATACTGGGTGACTCTGAACCACTATTCAACTGACCCTGGGCCTCCATTATCAAATAAAATGGTTGGATAAGAACTAGGCAACTTCCATGACAGCTCATAGCTCTAAAATCCCATGATTCCAGAATAAGTAAACGGAAATAACAGAAGAAATTCATCAGACAATAAACACAAAACAGACATTAAGTCCTCAGGCTACATGCAATTTTTAAAATTCAGGCATCTTTTTTAAAAAACCCAAATAATTAAAAGCTTAACAATTTTAAGCAAATGATCTTATAACCACTGCATGAAACACTATCAACAATAAATTGTTTTTTAAATTATGAAAATAAAACTCGCTGGGCGTGGTGGCTCACGCCTGTAATCCCAGCACTTTGGGAGGCTGAGGTGGGCAGATCATGAGGTCAAGAGTTCAAGACCAGCCTGGCCAACATGGTGAAACCCCATCTCTACTAAAAAATACAAAAATTAGCCGAGAGTGGTGGTGCGCAGCTGTAGTCCCAGGTACTCAGGAGGCTGAGGCAGGAGAACTGCTTGAACCCAGGATGTGGAGGTTGCAGTGAGCTAAGATCGTGCCACTGCATTCCAGCCTGGGTGACACAAGCAAGACTCTGGGTCAAAAAAAAAAAAAACTCTACATATTAAATTTTAGGACACAGCAAGTGATTCCCTTCTGTCTCCTATGACACTCTTAAACATAGATTACCTCATGGTAACAATACCTGTTCTGGAGTAGAAAAATACCCATCCTACATAGGAAGACATTGAAATACCATGCTCATGAGACCATAACCTAAAGTTTCAAGCAGTAGACAAAACTGGAATTTTTTGAAATCAAGGGAAGCTTTATGTTATCCAATAATACTTTCATTTGATTTTTTAAAGGCCAATGATAAAAAATTAAAAATAAAAAAATAAAAACACAAAAGTACAAAAAAGGCTAATGATGAAACTGTACATTTAGTAGCACTTTGGGAGGCCTAGGCAGGCAGATCATTTGAGGTCAGGGGTTCGAGACCAGCCTGGCCAACATGATGAAACCCTGTCTCTACTAAAAATACAAAAATTAGCCAGGCATGGTGGCACATGCCTGTAGTCCCAGCTACTCGGGAGCCTGAGGCAGGAGAATAGCTTGAACTGGGGAGGTGGAGGTTGCAGTGAGCCAAGATGCCGCCACTGCACTCCAGTCTGGGTCACAAGAGTGAAATTCTGTCTCAAAAACAAACAAACAAAACAAATTAAAGATGATATGGAATTCTTTAATTATGCAGTTTAAGCTTAAATATTTGAAAATATGAGTAAACTTATTTCCCTCAAAAATGCCAAAATTGCTATCAAATAGACTCATCTATTTTAGAAACTTTGAAAGTATAAAAGTTGAAAATTTTTCTTCATGATTGCCAATTTGAAAAACATCATATTTAAGAATGTGTCCGTGTGTGTGTGTGTTTGTGTGTGTGTGTCTACCTGTTCCTTGGTGTGTGACTGTGCCTGTACAACTGTGCTGATGGGGCTAAGTGTGACCACCGCATGGAGTAATGAAGAAAGACCTGTGTTTCACTATGTAAGAAAAAATATCTAGTTTCTTGAAAAAAGAGAAAATCCCTATTTACTTACTTCCTCATGAAGGACTCCTTCAGAAGGAGCCATGAGGTATGAAAAGGGTGTTATTTCTAGGCAGTGTTTCCAAAAGTGTAGTAGGGTAGATAATTTTATGTGGCATATGAATAAACATTTTTATTTGAATAATTATGCTTTTATTTTTATCCTTCCTCCCCACTCTCTCCTTCAGCACTCATAGCCTTGGTACCACCGTCTGCCTGGGATCACTGGTTTTATTCACAGCATCTATTTGGGTACTCATGTCTGCCACCACCCGCCAGGCCCTAAAGGTCACACCTCGCCGCCTACTCCCCACATAATTCTCTGCATCTTTTCTGACCCTATATCCCTGTGTTCTCTAACTAGAGGAACCCTTACTTGTGTCCTCTGCAACTCACAATAAATCATCGGCCAAAACTCAGTTTAGAGAACTAAGTCTAACTATCTTTCCAATAAAGCAAAGCCATTCCCTGTTAACCAAGAGTTATAGGTGACAGTGAATGGCTTGCTTTCTATTTCAATTATTTATTGCTATGTAACAAATTGCCCAAACTTAGTGGCTTAAAACAACAGCCACTTTGTTTGCTTTCTAGCTTCTGTAGACTGATACTCAGCTGGCAGTTCTCGGTGTCTTTCAAAAGATGCCTGGAACTAGAGGCTCCAGGAAGCCCCACCAGGAGGCCAGCCTCCTCCCTCTCCAATGCAAGACATGTGGTCTCTCTGTGTGGTAGTTTGGGGGTCCCAGAAGAGATGGAAAATGGAAACTTCCAGGCCTTCTCAGGACGTAAGCCAAGAGTGGCCACAGCGTCACTTCTGCCACCTTCTATTCATTAAGCAGTCTCAAAGCCAGGCCATATTCAAGGAGAGAAGAAATAAATTCCACCTCTGAGGGGTTGGGGGTGGTGATAAAGAATTTGCAGTCTTTTTAAACCCATCCCAGTTTCTCAAACAGGAGAGTTCCTTTTAGTTTTCTATGCAGAACACTTTGAGAGTTTCTAAATCTATTTACTATTCCTTGGGATAGACTTAAGTTCCCTGGGTAGAAAAAGTGTGATGTTTCCCCAGAGCAGTACAACATTGAGGTCAGGAGCTGGTTCAGACACACTGTAAGTGATTATAAAATTATGTACACATGAGTACATATAAATACTACTTGCCTTTCAAACAACACGCTGAAATCCAAGTTTTACAACCGTAAACCTCACTTTGAAGGCGCTCTCACATTCTCTACTTTCTTAGAAATTAAAATTTATTTTCCAGTCCAGGCTGTGGCAGTCACCGAGGAAGGAGGCCAGCTCCGCTTGGCAGTGCCAGGGACACGGCCTTGGGGAACACCCCCCACAGACTGTGAGTTCCTTTAGCAGTGATTGTGTCTTATTCTTCTTCACGTCTACGCATGCCCTTGCCTGACAGGTAACAGACACTCAGCACTGGATCAAGGAGTAGGCCGAGCACACTCAACTGGAAGAAAAGCAAACACGAAGTCATCATGGCCCCAATGTCTACTCATGGAAACCAAGAGAAAGGTCCCCATTTGCCACCACCAGGCAAGCAGGGCCTGTTGTTTTATTCAAAAAACTGCACATTCACAGAGGAGAGATTTCAAACATTATAAGAGGATGTCAAGAAGAAAGTTTCTGGAAGAGAGCTCTGCCTTTTTCTCCTATAAGCATGTTCGTCACCCAGGGACTGTTCTGCCAACATTATTTAGCAGCTAATCCAAGATTTGGATCATTGCCTAAAGTTACACTTGTTGGTATCTTGGGATTTGGCCTTGGAAAGGTATCATACATAAAAGTATGCCAGAGTAAATTCCATTTCTTTGAAGATCAGCTCCATGGGGCTGGTTTTGGTCCACAGCAGAACAGGCATTGATTGCTTACCTGTGAAGAATGCAAAATAAAGCATAGATTCAGTGAGAAAGGAAGTTCACAGCCTTTGGCTTCCTAAACTCTGTGTCTGTGATTTTTGAAGATTTTTTATCCTCTGAATTGTATGTATTTGAAATTTCAAGTGTAGTTTTAAATATTTTATTTTAAATATTTTGGTTTTAAATATTTATTTAAATATTTTGTTTCACTGGAATGTACTTTACTTCTAGTAATTTATTTACAGAAGTAATTGTTTTCCAACTTCTAGTGGAATAAAAATTATTTTCTAATCAGTAAAAGCATTTCTGTCCACACCTTTAAAAGTTAAAATTATAAATGTATTCACCCCAAATAAATGTAAGCAAATAAAAGACATTGTGTAAATTAACCTAGCATAGGAACTCTTCCTGCTTTCATTTAATCTCACCTCCCTCTGTAAAATTTCCCAGCGTATTACACTTTCAGGACATGTGTTTCCATTTCTGTTCATTTCACTATCTACTGCTTGCGACTTCTTTTTAATTAAACTTACAAACTTACTTCAGGTAATTAAAGTCAATCTGTAGGAGGGAAGCCATGGTGTGGACAATCCAAAAATCACCCGTGGCCGTGTGCGGTGGCTCACGCCTGTAATCCCAGCACTTTGGAAGGCTGAGGCAGGTGGATCTTGAGGTCAAGAGTTCAAGACCAGCCTGGTCAATATGGTGAAACCCCATCTCTACTAAAAAATACAAAACATTAGCTGGGCGTAGTAGCACTCATCTGTAGTCCCAGCTACTCAGGAGGCTGAGGCAGGAGAATCACTTGAACCTGGGAAGCAGTGGTTGCAGTGAGCCGAGATTGTGCCACTGCACTCCAGCCTGAGCAACAGAGTGAGACTCTGTCTCAAAAAAAAAAAAAAAAAAAAAAAAAAAAAAAAAAAAAAAATCACTTGTACAATTTGGTAAATATATTGGCAATTAGATTTGAGTGGCTGTATGATGTTTTCAAATCAAATCTTTTACTCTGTGGGGAAAATTGCCAATTTTGCTCAGTTGCTCCTGAGCAGTCACTCCCAGCAATTTCACCTATACTAGAAGTAGATGCTAAAAGATTTGCCTTCCCTCTGGCAAATTTTGTGACTTCTCTAGGACTGGGGTCGACAAATGTTTGGGTTCAAAGGGCTTTTCTCTTTGCAAAGTAAACGGAACAGAGATGTGAAGAGCGTAAGTAATTAAGTAGGTATATATTGTCAATTACATGGAAGGTACCTTACAGATTGTCAAGTAAATGATGATACCTCCATCATCATTCATTGGTGATATTTGTTAATGCATGTGCAATGTGTAGCACTGAGGTGAGCAAACTGAAAAACAGCCTCATGGTTATTTAGGTGATGTGAGAGTTCCATCAGCCCAGACACTCATCTACAACAAAACAGCAGTTCTTTAAATCAGAGCTTTATAAAGATACCAGAAGGAGTAACCCATGTGATAACGATTGGCCCTACACTGCAGAATAAGAACTGCCTGCATTTTACAATGTCAGATTTATATGTGACTCCAAATATATTAATTTCCAGTCCCTCTTTACTCTCCTAAGAATCTTAGCCAAGTGTGTAAGGGGATAATTCCCATCCTTGATTGGAGTCTTCTTCCCAAATTATTCAAGTTCTGCTGGCCCTTACAGGGGAACCTGTTCCTGGGGAGCCCCTGGGAGGTAGCTTTTTTAGTTCAGTTTGGAACAGATGACTTTGGGAAGGAAACTCTCCCAAACTTTGATACTCCTGGGAAAGACATGTAAATTCTTGCCTCTCATTTCTTTTTCCAGGGGAATTGCTTCCCGTTTGCACCAGGCTCTGCGCGATCAGCCTTCTGCCCGACCAGTTCTCAAACTGCCCAGCTGCTTCCATGGGAGGGAAATTTTGTTTTCTCCTTTAGCAGAATAGGGGGACCGGCTGACATGAGAGTTACCCAGGGCAGAAACATGGGTGCCCTGGCATTTGTGTGACGTCCCGGACCCCGCCACACCGCGAGGCCTGGAGGTGACGGTGGAATCGGTGTTCCGCGCCCGCCCCCGCGCGCCTGGGGTCTAGGAGGGCAGAGGCTGTCACTGTTTAACTTGGGGCCATCCTCGCATAGCACCTCTCCTTCGACCCTAGCCTCTGCAGGTAACCGTAACATACGATAGGAGGAAAGACGAGAACACCCACGCAGGTCAAGGTCAACTAAAGGCCTTTGAAAACAAAATCTGTAAACTGCCCGTAAAGAAGTAGCCTGGAAGCTTCCAAGTAGCCTGGGGGGCGGGGGAGATCTTAAAATGCTGAGCAAATACCAAGCGAGGTTTGAGGTGACAAAGGAAAGAAAAAATACCAGACAATTTTCCTAAATTAGCTAATTAGTAAAATCCATTTGAGAAAAGGACTTGAGATTTAAACTAAAATGAACATTTAAGTTACCTAAAAAGTATAGTGAGAATGGAAATGGACTAGAGCTATTAAGCCTCAAAACTAGCCGGAATGCCCTGACAAAGAGAGGGGGTGCCTTATGCGTTGAAAGCTGTTCTAAATATGGCTAAAGTTTTGCAAGAAAACATACTTTCTACTATAAATTGTGTTTGGCATAATAGAATGCCCCAAATAATAATAATAATAATAATAATAATAATAATAAACAGTATTATTACCTATCAGGAAACTTCTGTCTGCCATGGTAGCTCATGCCTGTAATCTCAGCCTAGCACTTTGGGAGGTGGAGGTGGGAGGATAGTTTGAGCCCAGGAGTTGGATGCCAGCCTAGGCAACATAGGGAGACTCATCTCTATTTTATTTTTTAAAAAAAGGAAACTTCTGTATGTAATCATTTCTTATGTGTAAGGTGAGATAATGCCATCTGGATTAAAAAAAAAAAAAACACCAATATTATTCTTGTAAAAATAACACTAAATCACTAGCAGGTGGGGACATAGAAAATCAGCGTGTCAGTTAGGGTAATTAAATGCACTTTGGAGGGCTGCAGTAGAACACCTCTATGCTTGTCTTACACCATCATTTTCTGTGGGTTTTTTGAAGCTTAGCGGTTCACTGGGGTAGGCCGCCTGGGTTGGCCAGTGCAGAGGACTGCAGTGCAGATGATTGCGCTTGCAATCTCCCTGTCTAGATGTATGATGCTGCAATCTCCTCATCGAAGTAACTGTGTATTTTTTTCTCTTATCATTGGCTTTTGCCTGTGTGTGTTTTGTTGTTGTTGTTGTTCTGCAGATAAATACAAACTAATAAAGAGACACTAATTCTACTTTTCCTTTTCCTTTTTTTTTAGATGGAGTCAAGCTCTGTTGCCAAGGCTGGAGTACAGTGGCGAGATCTCAGCTCACTGCAACTTCTACTTCCCAGATTCAAATGATTCTCCTGTCTCAGCCTCCCAAGTAGGTGGGACTACAGGTACATGCCACCATGCCCAGCTAATTTTTGTATGTTTAGTGGAGATGGGGTTTCACTGTGTTGGCCAAGCTGGTCTTGAACTCTTGACCTTAGGTGATTCGCCACCTCAGACTCACAAAGTGCTAGAATTATAGGCATGAGCCACCATGCCCAGCCTTACTTTTTCACTTTTAATTTTTGTACTAAGTTCTTCTGTTCGTTGTAGTAATATAATGCAAAAGTGATAATATTGTCACTTTAACAAAGTCAAATTTAAGCAATTAATCCAACATTCTGCATTATATTTGGTTAAATAAAAACGTGATTGACTTTAAAATTCAGAAGCTAAAAAAATTAAGAAAAGATCTACTTGTTTTAAACAGGAAAAGAAAAAACTATATCTTCAGTATGTGTGTATATTTAAAAAGAAAAAACTGTATCTCCAATATGTGTGTATATGTGTATGTGATTGTGTGTGTATACAGTGTGTGTGTGATAAAGTATATGCAAATAAGTCTTATTTGACTGTAACACCTCATACTGATATTCTCTCCAGTCATATATCATGACCAAGCAAGATGCATTGCCCTAAAAACATAAAAGACACAATTGCAAAATTGTTCATACTTCCAAATTTGCATCCATAAACCTTCCAAAGTTGCATCATTTTTGCATAATGAGATGTCTTTGTAATAAGCACACTAAAAGAAATTGTCTTTGGATTTGCAGTTCAAATACAACAGTTAGCCTCCTAGAGTCTAAACAAACAAAGTTTCAGTAAAAGTTAGAGCCCTGAATAATTTAGAGAAGCATGAAAACAATTTAGCTTCCCTACAGCTTGTTCTGTGAACCTCAATGAGAACCTGTATGAAAGTCGGTGTTTTTTTTGTTTTTTTTTTTTTGTTTGTTTGTTTTGTTTTTTTTTAAGGTCGGAGGAGGGAGTAGAATTCCTTGATAAAATATTTTGGGGGCCCGGCGCA
>NW_016819410.1:296132-298891 GCF_001698545.2 Rhinopithecus bieti | reverse complement strand
AAAAAAAAAAAAAAAAAAAAAAAAATGTGAACATTTTATATCCTCCCTGTTGGAGACTCACAACATACGTTAACATATTAAAGACACTTAAATTTATGCTTAATTGATTTTCAACAAAGGTGCCATGGTAATTCAATAGAGAAAGGATAGTCTTTTCAACAAATGGTGCCAGGACAATTCAATAGCCACATGCAAAAAGATATATTTAAACCTTTGCCTCCCACGTCATACTCAAAATTTAACTCCAAATGAATCATAGATCTAAATGTAAGAGCCAAAATTGTAAAACTCTTAAAAGAAAACATAAGCGTAATAAATCTTTGTGACCTTTGTAGATATAACTAAAGCACAAGCACTAAAAAAATCGATAAACTGGACTTTGTTAAAACTAAAAACTTTTGTGCTTCAGAAGACATCATTAAGAAAGTGAAGAGAAAAACCACAGACGGAGAAAATACGTGCAAATCATATCTGATTAAGGCCTTGTATCTAGAATATAGAAGGAACTCTTGCAACTTAATAATCAACAGACAATGACAGATGATGGTAAGGATGTGGAGAAACTGAGACTCTCATCCACTGTTAGTAGAAATGCAAATGGTGCAACCACTTTGGAAAACAGTGTGGAAATTTCTTCAGAAGTTTGACATAAGTTCACCAATTCCATTCCAAAGTATATACCTAAGAAAAATATAAAAACACTAAAACTTGTACTCAAATGTTATTCACAGTACCACAAAGTGAAAACAACCCAAATGTCCATAAACTGATAAATGGATAAGCTAAATGTGGTATACTTATATGGAATACTGTTTGGCAATAAAAAGCAATGAAGTATTGATACCTGCTACAAAATGGACGACCCTCAAAAACATTATGCTAAGCAGGGTGCGGTGGTTCACACCTGTAATCCCAGCACTTTGGGAGGCCAAGGCAGGTGGATCCCGACCTGAGGTCAGGAGGTCGAGACCAGCCTGAACAACATGGAGAAAGCCGTCTCTACTAAAAATACAAAATTAGCCGGGTGTGGTGGCACTTGTCTGTAATCCCAGCAGAGGCAGGAGAATCACTTGAACCTGGGAGGCGGAGGTTGCGGTGAGCAGAGATTGCGCCATTGCACTCCAGCCTGGACAACAAAAGCGAAACTTCATCTCAAAAAACAAAACAAAACAAAATCATTATGCTAAGTGGCGGGGCAAAGTGGTTCACGCCTGTAATCCCAGCACTTTGGGAGGCCAAGGTGGGAGGATCGCTTGAACCCAGAAGTTCCAGCTTGAAGTGGGCTATGATTGCACCACTGCACTCACTCCAGCCTGGGTGACAGAGCAAGACCTATTATATGAGTCCATTTATGTAAAATTTCTAGAAAAGAGAAACCTGTAAAGACAGAAAGTAGATTAGTGGTTGCCTGGGGTCAGAGTGAGGAATAGCGAGTGATGGCAAATAGAAACACATTTTTTTGAGATGGTGAAAATGTTTTAAACTTGGATTTTGGTGATGGTTGCATAAGTGTAAATACAATAAAAATCATTTAATTGTTCCTTTAAGGTAAGTGAATTTCATGGCACATAAATTATACCTCAATAAAATTGTTATTTGTTTAGAAAGAAACGGTGCTCTCTTTTCAAAACAGTTTGGGAAACATTTTATATTCCACTTCTTGGAAAGTCACAACATATATTAACATATTAAAGAACAAGCAATTCTATAATAAAGAAATCTAGGGCCGGGTGCGGTGGCTCAAGCCTGTAATCCCAGCACTTTGGAAGGCCGAGGCGGGCGGATCACGAGGTCAGGAGATCGAGACCATCCTTGGCTAACATGGTGAAACCCCATCTCTACTAAAATAAAAAAAAAAAAAAGAAATCTATTCAATTTTAAATCCAGCATAAACCAAATTTATGTGACTACAATAATTTGTTTAAGTTGTGCCAATTACACCCCTTCAAAATGAGTGTTAAGGGAAAAATAATCAGGAGCTGCTGAAGGTAGTTTCTTTCACTCTCTGTCCCTTAACTTCTCTAAGCCCTTAAGTCCAAGAAAATGGCATACACTTCACTTTTTTTTTGCAAATTTTTTTTTGCAAAAATAAATGCAATTTATATAATTAATGAGTCCATACACATCAGTAAGCTGGAGAGGTCTTCCCATCCACCCGTCACTGCCATTGTATATACAGGATTTCTGCTGGGTGTCAGGCTGAGAGGCTGAGATTAGAAAGTAATTGTCATTGAAGCTGAATGTAATTAATTACATAATTTGCAGTTGTTCAAGATTAATTCAAGTAAAATTACATCATAAAATTAGGGCATTAACAAGGATTACTGTCAAAAGAAAAGTAGGTATGAATCAAGCACCTGACTTATACCCAAAGCACCCTGGGTTCATATTTGGAGCATATATAACAGTTGAATGACAAACATGTACTCACTAGATGTTATTAGGGAAATAATTGATGCAAACCCTACACTACAGAATTCTCATCATGGGAACCACAGTTGGAAAAATCTGGAAGTCCCTGATGTTTGTGTCTGTTGTTTTGTATGGGGTTGGGGTCATTGTTGCAGCAGAAGGTGTGAAAAAATTTTGATTAGAATTGTTTACATAAGAAAGAAGCAGAATTTTAAAAGATGCATTAGCAAGTAAGATGTGTTCTGCAAACAACTCTCCTATACTTTTTTTGTCAGACAGGAATGATTGTGGGGATGAAAAATGGATAACTGATTTATTATACCCAAATGATTTTTTTTTTTTTTTTT
>NW_016819410.1:290496-295873 GCF_001698545.2 Rhinopithecus bieti | reverse complement strand
TTTTTTTTTTTTTTTCTTAGCAGAGGATTTTCTGGTCACTGGAAAACCTACTAGACAAATTCTAAAAGAGCTGTAACACTTCTGATTGTTTTAATGTAAATAATTTCTTATGGCTATATTAACAAAGAACTATTACAGTCAAATAAAAGGACTATAAGATGGATTTGTTAATAAAATGATACTTTTTAATGATACTTTTGGGAAAATATTGGCTTCAATCAAGATTGAAGTTATGTTATTTGCCCCTTGTCTTTATTTCAAATATATGCAAATAATGATACTGATAAGCCCAAAAGATACCAGACAGAATTTCAGGATATTGGTTTTCATATTTGGGAAATGAATATAAACTTTTGATGGAATTATTTGGATATATGCTGGGTATAAGGCAAAATGAACATTATAAGACACTTTTAAATAAATTTGGCATCAACCTCTCAGTAGTTATTTGTAACTAGAATAATCTTTTAAATGAAAAATGTGTATAGAAGAAAGTCAGTGTCATCCAGGATTAAACTTGTTAAAGCAAGGTGAGAAAAGCAAGAACTTTTGGATACTCTCTAAAATCTGAATTTGTGTTTCAAGTACAGATGTAAATTGCAGCTTAATAACATGCTTATGGCAGAAGAGCAAGCCAAAAGGGCTGCAGGTATGCAACTCGAGACCACTCTGAAAACCCAAAATCTTTGAGAAAGTCAAGATAACTTATTCAATGTCTTCCTGCTAGCCACACCCCCTCCAGGTTAATCTATTTTTTATTCATAGTCTAACTTTTGTTCTATATCACGCTTTTTTGTAAAGTTTGTGGCTCAATTACTTCTATTTTGCAAATTCTACTTCCCCTTCTTACTGGCTTTTCTTCTCTAGATTTAAGGTTTTCCCCTCAAAACCAGGGTTACCTCACCTCTGATAGCACCCCATCTTCCTATATTCTTCTCAACTCTTCATGGAAACTGGATCCTCGTTTTCTCAAAAACAGCTTTGCAATTCCTGATGTGCATTTGCTATCTTATAAATAAAAAAGTAAAATATTATTTGCTCTTACTTATACACAAATGTTTTTTATTAACTCCAGATTGGGTGATTAGTTGAGGATTTGAAGAAGTTAGATGGAGAATTCAGGCAAAGGCTCTTTTAGGAAAATAGGAATGGGAATAGAGCCTATTTGTGAGGGGGCTGTGTCCACCTGGAAGCCACTTCTTCTATCTGCATAGATACGATGAAGGAAAGACCCCCCATCAAGGTTTTCTCCATATTTATGTGTCATTTCCTTTCAACCTATAGCTCAAAATGATCTCCGTTCTCTCCTGCTGGATTCAAGCATCATTCAATACTTAGCAATTGTTTTAAATAATTTTGAATAATAATAATATAATCACCTTTATGGAACATAGAGAAAAATGAGAAAAGAAAATAAAATCACATTTTATTCTGCTACCCTAAAGCAATCTTTGTTAGGGTTTTAATACATTTCTTTCCTTTTTCTATCCACTTAAAGATTCCCCTGTTGCCAAATGTTCTTCGTAATCATAATTTATAAGCTAGGCATAATCCGATATTTTTGAAATATTTAATTTTTTGACATTTTAAAATCACAATACTATGATAAATATCTTTCTGCATATACTTTCTCAATCTTTGGGGTTTAATACTTGTCTTTAATTAATCTTAGCCCTCCAAGATGTCTATTTATTCCAACTTCATAAAGGAGAGTATCTCACTGTCAGAGAGCAGGTGGAAATGCTAGCATTTGTTCATTTGGCTGTCTAAAGGAATGCAGTCTTGTTAGTCTAAGCCAAAGACCATTGCGAACTTGACGGATGTCATTTTTATTTTATTATTATTATTATTTTTGAGACAGAGTTTGCTCTTGTCACCCAGGTTGGAATGCAGTGGCACAGTCTCTGCTCACTGCAACCTCCACCTCCCAGGTTCAAGCAATTCTTCTGCTTCAGACTCCCAAGTAGCTGAGATTATAGGCATGCGCCACCACGCCCAGCTAATTTTTTTGTATTGTTAGTAGAGACAGGGTTTCACCATGTTGGCCAGGCTAGTCTCGAACTCCTGACCCCAAGTAATCCACCCGCCTCACCTCCCAAAGTGCTGGGATTAAAGGCATGAGCCACCGCACCTGGCTGATGGACGTCATTTTTAAAGAAAAAATAGGTAGTTTGGCTTAAAAGGGAATAAGGGGGACATTCACATCTAATAGCTGTTTTTTCTTAATAAAAAATACTTTACATTTAATCTTCATTAAAGAACCAAGACAATTTATTCAAGGTTATATGCTGCAGTGTTTTAATAGATTGAAAGGGTTGATAACTCATAGTTGGTTTCTTCAATCTCATTTTTCATTGTTTCCTCCCAAATAATGTATTTCATTGTTAACATAAAAGTGCACTGTTGTACTCGCAAAAGAACCTGGCAGTTCATTAAGAATGGGAAAAAAAATATGCAAATCTTTGCCAATCTCCAAGGTTAATTTAACTGTCACAAGTAATTTTCCAAGAAAGAAAGCAGCCTGTGTCCATGAACCAGCCAGTTAACTCATCTACACTTGCAGCATGCATTTTGCTCCTGTGTAATTTTTTCATCACAGTATATCTTACTGTGTCAAAAGCATTGATAAGGGTGGTAACCACATTCTGTTCACACTGATTATTTGGGCAAATCTTGAAGTCATTCTGCAGCAGGTAATGGGTCCTTCATCACAAATTCACAAATCACCAGCATTAGATAATTACACTACCCATCCGTAATTCTTTTGTTAAGCAGCACGTCCATGCAATCACCATACATGATTCTGAACACATCAGTAAGATACTAGGGCTGGGTGCGGTGGCTCACGCCTGTAATCCCAGCACTTTGGGAGGCCAAGGGTGGCAGATGGCTTTAGGTCAGGAGCTCGAGACCAGCTGGGCCAACATGGTAAAACCCCTTCTCTACTAAAAATACAAACATTAGCCAGGCGTGGTGTCACATGCCTGTGATTCCAGCTACTCGGGAGGCTGAGGCATGAGAATCGCATGAACCCAAGAGGCGGTGGTTGCAGTGAGCTGAGATCATGCCACTTCACTCCAGCCTGGGTGACAGAGTGAGACTCGGTCTATCTATCTATCTATTCAGTAAATAGTTACAATTATACATATATATTCAGTATATATATTCAGTAAATGGTTACAATTATATATATATATACATTATACATGTGTATATACATATATATATAGAGAGAGAGAAGAGTGTTTGCCACGATCATTCTGTAATCACTTAAAATAGTTTTTCTGCCTCCTCAACAAATAAACTCTGTGCCTCACAAATACATTTTTAATGTTTCTGTTTGAAATTAGCAGCTTCTAATTAATTTTTCAGGGTCCATTTGGGGTCATCTTTCTTGTTCTAATCCTGCTTCCATCTGACCATGTTGCTTCTCACTGCACCAGGATTAAGAAACAGGAAATAGAATGGATGGCTCTGGGCCCCTAACCCTTCCCTCCATTTCCACTGGCATGTGAACTCACGGTGACCTGTTCTGGTTATCTCTTGCTGCATAACAAGCTACCTAAACCTGGTGGCTTAAACAACCATCATTTATTTTGCACATGCATCCACAGTTTGTGCAGGGCTCTTTAGGGACAGCCTGTTTCTTTCCACGCAGTGTCAGCTGGTGACTCAACTGCTAGGGGCTGCAACCATCTGAATCCCTCACATATCTAGTAGTTGATGCTGGCGAATGGCTGGGACCTCAGCTGGGGCTGCTGGCTGGAACACCTGCATGTAGCCTTTCCATAGGGGAGCTTGCCTTCCTTACATAGTTTTTTGGATCCCAAGAATGTGTCCCAAGAGGATAAGGCAGAATCTATGGCATTTTTATGACCTATCTTTGGAAGTCATATGGCATCACTTCCAACTATATACACTGTTGGTTGAGGCAGTCACAGAGACCTGCCCAAGTTCAAGCAGAGGGGATATAAGCCACAGTACTTGATGGGAGGAGTGTCACCCTCTCAGTGTACAAGTAGAGTATGGAATGAAATATATTATGGTGGCCATTTTTGAAAAATAAAGCCTACGGTCACTAAATAAATCGGTCAGATGTAAAATATTCATTAAAAAAAGACTTGCTTTTGAAAGTATTTCTTTATCTAGGCATTTAGATACTACCATTGGTTTCTACATACCATTATATAAACCTTGCAGTATCTCAGGGATAGTACTCGTATGTGTTGAATACTATGCTAGGCACTAGGATTCAAAGAGAAAAGGCATTAGCCTTGCCCATAAGAAGTGTATAATCTATTGGAAGAGACCTTTTAGTAAATAGTTACAATTATACATGATAGGCCGGGTGCGGTGCCTCACGCCTACAATCCCAGTACTTTGGGATGCTGAGGCAGGTGGATCACTTGAGGTCTGGAGTTGGAGACCAGCCTGGCCAATGTGGTGAAACCCCATCTCTACTAAAAATATAAAAAATTAGCCAGGTGTGGTGGCACACCCCTGTAATTCCAGCTACTTGGGAGCTGAGACAGGAGAATCGCTTGAATACAGGAAGCAGACGTTGCAGTGAGCCGAGATCGTGCCACTTAACTCCAGCCTGGGCGACAGAACAAGACTCAGCCTCAAAAAATTAAAAAAATAAAAAAACTATACATGATAAATACAATAATGTAGATAAATATTGACTTATATATGAAAAGAATACTGCATCTCATTCTGTCTGAGTGAAACATCGATGCCTTCATAGAGGAGGACTCCTTTATGCTGGCTCTTTCAAATTCTGGTAATAAAAAAAGGGGGGAAATCATTTATATTGTAGGAACGGGGTACTTCCACAGCCATATTTCTAATGTAGTCACCAACTTCAAGGCAATTGGAAATAAATGACCTTGCACTTGGAATATTCTGATTGCATCTTGAGTTCAAATTCTGATGTATCTCAGTAAGTCGTCCCTGACTTAGTGACGCTTTAATGTCTCACAAAAGAGAATCACTCACTAAAAACGATAAATTAGTATGTAATAGGAAATATTATAAACATGATAACTCTAAATACCTGACAGATTTCCATGAGACAATTGGGTATTGGTTTCCAAACAATTATTTACCAATACGTATGTATTGAATGAATAGTTATTTGCCATTGTTCTCAAAATGCATTGGCTCTTGAATACAAAGTGTTTCTTTCTTTCTTTTTTTTTTTTTTTTTGAGATGGAGTCTCGCTCTGTCCCCCAGGCTGCAGTGCAGTGGCGCCATCTCCACTCACTGCAAGCTCTGCTTCCTGAGTTCACGCCATTCTCCTGCCTCAGCCTCCCGAGTGGCTGGCACTACAGGGGCCTGCCACCAAGCCCGGCTAATTTTTTGTATTTTTAGTAG
>NW_016819410.1:280785-290343 GCF_001698545.2 Rhinopithecus bieti | reverse complement strand
TGGCCAGGATGGTCTCGATCTCCTGACCTCGTGATCTGCCCGCCTGGGCCTCCCAAAGTGCTGGGATTACAGGCGTGAGCCACCGAGCCCGGCCGCAAAGTGTTTCTTAATTACTCCTAAATCAAATTTAAGGCTAGGCGCGGTGGCTTACGCCTGTAATCCCAGCACTTTGGGAGGCTGAGGCGGGCAGATCACGAGGTCCCTGGCTAACACGGTGAAACCCTGTCTCTACTAAAAATGCAAAAACTAGCCGGGCGAGGTGGCGGGCACCTGTAGTCCCAGTTACTCGGGAGGCTGAGGCAGGAGAATGGCGTGAACCCGGGAGGCGGAGCTTGCAGTGAGCCGAGATTGCGCCACTGCACTCCAGCCTGGCTGACAGACCGAGACTCTGTCTTAAAAAAAAAACTTAAGCCATATCTATGTGAGACCAAAAGAATTGTTTTCAGATAAAAAGTCAACATCCAAATCCTTTTCATCTTTTTTTTTTTGAGACAGAGTTTTGCACTTGTTGCCCAGGCTGCAGTGCAATGTCATGATCTCGGCTCACCTCAACCTCTGCCTCCCGGGTTGAAGTGACTCTCCTGCCTCAGCCTCCCGAGTAGCTGGGATTACAGGCGTGCACCACCACGCCCAGCGAATTTTGTATTTTTAGTAGAGATGGGGTTTCTCCATGTTGGTCAGGCTGGTCGCAAACTCCCAACCTCAGGTGATCTGCCCACCTCGGCCTCCCAAAGTGCTGGGATTACGGGTGTGAGCCACCATGCCTGGCATCATCTATGTATTTTAAATATAGATGAGATCATTTTATAAATATTGTTCTGAATCTTTTTTACCTACAAATTGATGATGGGTATCTTCCCATGTCAGTTCACATAGTTCCACTTAATCCTTTTCATCATGTCATGATGCTATGTTTGTACCATAATCTAACCATTCCCTACTTAGGGATGTTAAAACGTGTCCATTTTTTCACTCTTACAAATAATGCCACAGGGACCATGCATATGCATTCAATAAATAATCTAATCAATAAGAAATACAAAAAGGAAATATACTGTAATATTAACAATGATGTTGCTGGGTGATGAACTGTGGGTTGTTTTGACTTTTCTGTATTTTCAAAATTTTATTTTGTAAGTAATAATGAAAATAGATTCTGGTTTTTAAAAAGATACCAATGCATCAGGCTGGGCGTGGTGGCTCACGCCTGTAATCCCAGCACTTTGGGAGGCCAAGACAGGTGGATCACCTGAGGTCAGGAGTTCAAGACCAGCCTGGCCAAAATGGTGAAACCCCATCTCTACTAAAAATACAAAAACTAGCCAGGCGTGGTGAGGGGCGCTTGTAATCCCAGCTACTCTGGGATTGGCTGAGTTGGGAGAGAGGCTGAGGCAGGGAGAATCGCTTGAATCTGGGAGGAGGAGGTTGCAGTGAGCCGAGATCGCACCGCTGTACTCCAGCCTGGGCGACAGAGCGAGACTCCATCTCAAAACAAACAAACAAACAAACAAATGAAATAAAAAGATATCAATGCATCAGATGCATAAGATAGCCAGAAACAGGTTACTTATTATATAAGTTTGTTCACATTTGGTTTTAATTCTACCTCCGATTTCAAAATGTTTGTTTCCAAGGGGAGTCTTCCAGATAGAAGCCACCTGATTGGCCTGTTCTTCACTCTGCTTCTACTCCAACTGGGCAAACAATATAGGAATGACAGAAATATTTTGGGTAAACAGCTAAGAACAGGTTGAAAATGCCTTCCTTATTTGGATAGCTTTTAAAGAAATACCTTCTTGCTTGTGGGTTTATCTACTGGAAAGTTAATTTTCTCTTTTAAAAGTGCACCCTTTGTTAGAAGTCAGCACAGTAGTTACCCTTGGATGGGGAAAGGGTTCCTGGGAATGATGGGCTTCCACGATGCTGGTAATGTTCTGTTTCTGTATGTAAATGTAGAATTTACATACAGATATGTTCGCTTTATGAAAATTCATCAAACTGTATAAGTTTGATGCTTGCATTTTTAAATGCATATGCTATTCTTCCAAGTTAGAAAACAAACAAACAAACAAGGGACCATGGGACAAAAGATGCTGTAGTTTTGGTGGGCCCAAAGAAATCCATGAAATAAAGGGAGGAAGCAAGGGCACTTGTAATTTAGGGAGTAGTTTCAGGACAAAATGCTATCACCCTACCATTCAAGAAAATGAGAAAAAGTAGCTAATGGCAAAATTTCCACCATATCAAATATCTTTCGCTTTTAATAACTATAATAATATTACAGGCTTTGTCTATTATTCCTTTATTTTATCCATAAAGCGGTCACCATTCTAGTGATTTTATTTTCCAGGTTAATCCTGGAAACCTTTGTCTACCAACACCTTACCACATTAATTAATGATGCCCTGTCTCTGCCTCTCCACTGGTTCTTTTCTCTCAATCTGTAAAAATATTCAAATCTCTTCCTCTCGCGGAAAACTCCTCCCCACAACCAGGCTCCTTCCCAAACATTTACCCTCATTTCCTGTCATTTCCTCTCCTTTCAACTATCCCTTAACTGCATGCAACTAAAAAATATTATGTTGGTCTATTACATTATTTAATTGTGTTGTAATCATGTACGTGTTACCCACACCCACACCATCAGACTGGAAGCAGGAAAGAGGCTATACATCATCATATTATCAAACCAAGTAAAATGCCTTTCTTTCTGAAGACTTGCATTTATTGTTACCACTAGGAAACTCTTGAGTAAAGAGTTTCTTATATCATGGCACTCCCAGTGCCGTGATATAAGAGCACACTTGTGACCAGGCGTGGTGGCTCATGTCTGTAATCCCAGCACTGTGGGAGGCTGAGGCGGGTGGATCACCTGAGGTCACGAGTTCGAGACCAGCCTGGCCAACATGGTGAAACCTGTCTCTACTAAAAATACCAAAATTAGCCGGGCGTGGTGGCAGGCACCTGTCATCCCAGCTACTCAGGAGGCTGAGGCAGGAGAATCGCTTAAACCCGGGAGGCAGAGGTTGCAGTGAGCTGAGAGTGTGCCATTGCACTCCAGTCTGGGCAATAAGAGTGAAATTCCATTTCAAAAAAAAAAAAAAAAAGAGCACACTTGCTTCCTTTCTCACTCCACCACTGTCTTCCTTGGTGTTTAGGTCACTTCTGATTCAGGTTCCCTAAGACAGCTCACTGCTGTACACCCAACAGGGGAGGAAGCTTGGTAACTTTAAACAAGTGGGTTAGTCCTGTAAACTCTGGACAAGTAGAAACCACATTTCTCCTGCTCACCACTGTTTTCCCAGTAACTGGCCAAGTGCTTGACTCATGGCAGATGATTCATAGGTATTTCTCTAATAAGTGAAATGAGGAATAAATGAATTAGTGAAAAAGAAGTGTAGAAAGTGAATATGAAGTAGATTAGCAAAGGTTCTTGGGCTGGTGCAGAGAGGACATTTCTAGCTTTCACCTTTTGCCACACTTTACAGCAGTGTTTTTCAAACTACTCATTAAGACTAATTAGTAAGTGGGAAAAACAATTTTGTGAGTCACAATTGAGATTTAAAAATGGAATAGGGTAGCTCATGCCTGTCATCCCAGCACTTAGGGAGGCCGAAGCAGTGAGGATTGGGTGAGCACAGCCTGGGCAACATATGGAGCCCAGAACCCCGCCCTTGCCAAAAAACAAACAAACAAAAAACCCAGGTGTGGTGGCAAACACCTGTGGTCCCAGTTGCTCAAGGAAGCTGAGGTGGGAAGATCACTTGAGCCCAGGAATTAGGGGCTGCAGTGAGCCAAAATCGTGCCACCGGACTCCGGCATGGGCAACAGAGCAAGACCCTGTCTCAATAAATAAATAAATAAATAAAAGTTAAATATAAAAAAATGAAATAAGATAAAACAAAATAAACAGAATAATAGAACAGAATTTCAGACAGAAAAGGAATGGAATGAAAAAGGAAAGAAAATGTCAGTAAATTGCAAGTGGTAAGGGAAATAAATACTTAATACAACTTTTTCTTATTTATATAGATACATACATACAGAATGTCTTTCTAGAGTTCCATTTGCAATATTTCTTATGTGTATCAGGGTCAAAAAACTGGAAAGCTACTGCCCTAGTAGCCTGTGAAGGATAGAGTTAATGGAGCTTCAAAAGGCAGATAACCAGGAGAGAATTAGCTTATCATAAAGATCAGCAAAGTTTGAGCTGCTTATTTCTTTATTATTTTTTGTTATCTTTTGGTATTTTTGGCAGCACAAAGTCTTCTAAACAAGTTAATCTTCAACTCAAAGGCATAGTTCATTTTGAAATGTCCAGAAATCTTTCTTGAAATAGTGGAAGATAAATTATCTGTCTCGAATTTATTATAGTACCAATTGTTGCAAAAGCACATTCTACCGGGCTCAGTGCACAAACAGCATGCACTCTTTCTTTCTCTTTGTCAAAAAATTGAGTTTTAATATATTTCAGAAACATACACATGGAATTTGATAAAGTTTCACAATATTTTTACTTGTTTCTCAATTCTTTCAACATGTTTCTCAGGGTTGGGTCTGCTTTTACATTTTCTTAATTCATTAGCAGTTTCTTCAGTTCCTTAATGAAATAGCACTGGTTTGTATTTTTATTTTATTTTATTCTTAAAGTTTCTTTTCCTTCCTTTTTCTTGAGGCAGAGTCTTGCTCTGTCACCCAGGCTGGAGTGCAGTGGCGCCATCTCTGATCACTGCAACCTCCACCTCCTAGGTTCAAGTGATTCCCCTGCCTCAGCCTCCCGAGTAGCTGGGATTATAGGTGTGTGCCACCACACCTGGCTAATTTTTTTTTTTTTTTGTATTTTTTTGTATATATATATATTTTTTGAGATGGAGTCTCGCTCTGTCACCCAGGCTGGAGTGCAGTGGCGTGATCTCGGCTCACTGCAAGCTCCGCCTCCCGGGTTTATGCCATTCTCCTGCCTCAGCCTCCCGAGTAGCTGTGACTACAGGCGCCCATCACCATGCCCAGCTAATTTTTGTATTTTTAGTAGAGACAGGGTTTCACTTTGTTGGTCAGGCTGGTCTCAGACTCCTGGCCTCAACTGATACGCCCATCTTGGCCTTCCAAAGTGCTGGGATTACAGGCGTGAACCACCAGGCTCAACCGGTTTTTTTTGTTTGTTTGTTTTTTGAGATGGAGTCTTGCTTTGTCACCCAGGCTAGAGTGCAGTGGCGAGATGTTGGCTCACTGCAATCTCTGCCTCCCGGGTTCAGGAGATTCTTCTGCCTCAGCCTCCTGAGTAGCTGGGATTACAGGTGCCGGTCACCACTCCTGGCTAATTTTTGTATTTTTAGTAGAGATGGGGTTTCACCATTTTGGCCAGGCTGGTCTTGAACTCCTGACCTCAGGTGATCTACCTGCCTTGGCCTCCCAAAGTGCTGGGATTACAGGCGTGAGCCACCATGACCAGTCGACTCAGTCTGTTTTTATGTTATATATCTAATTTCGTAGCCTTCTTTCCAATCAGATTGAGTGGGTGATCTTTATTATGATCTGTTCACTTTGATTTTCTTTGACTATGCTACCCTTTAGCTGAAAGTTATAGAACATGCTATTGGATCTTGCTCTGGACACCGTATCTGGCAAGAGGCAATTCCCAGAGCCCCAGCTAGAGATGAGGGATTACATCATCACCAAGGTAGAGACACAGTGAACTCTGAACATTCCTGGATGGCATGCTTGCCTGTAAAGGCAGGGGTGGGTTAGAGTGGGAGGAAGGATGACATCAAAGAGATCTTGAAAACATAAAAAATAAAAAAACAAAAACAAAGGTATCTCCCTAGTAGGTCTCCTGGCATTCAGGCTCTGTCTTACAGCAAGCAGTTCGAGTCCAGGAGTTTGAGACCAGCCTGAGCAACATAGCAAGACCCCGTCCGTAAAGAAAAAATAAAAAGATTAGCTGGGCTTGGTGGTGCACACCTATAGTCCCAGTTACTCTGGAGGCTGAGGTAAGAGGATCGCTTGAGCTCAGGAGTTCAAGGCTGCAGTGAGCCATAATCCTATCAATGCACTCCAGCCAGGGCGACAGAGACCCCGTCTCTTAAAAGAAGAAGAAAGAAAGCAGCTTGAAGCAGAAAAGACAAGGAACCAGACCAGATAGGTAACTCTAAATACTTTCAAGTACCTAAGAGGCCAGTTTCGTGAAGTTTTCTCACAACCTGTAGTAATCATAAAGGGAAGATGATGAGGGAACGTTGGCCTCAGGTGCAGTGAGAGGCCCATCACTGGAGGTATTTAAGTGCAGGCCACGTGATCATTATCTGAGCTGTGAGTGGGAGAATGCCAGCACTGGGGGTTAGAGGGGAGCCCACAGCTGTATGGCCTTTTTAATTTCCTAGAACCCATTTCTAGAAGTCCTCCCAGAACAAACAAGCAAAAGGCATTCTGCTATGGCTTGACTGTGTCCCCCAAAGTTCATGTGTTGGAAACTTAATCCCCAATGCAACAGTGTGGAGATGGGGGCCACTTAAGAGGTGATTAGAGGCTGGGTGCAGTGGCTCATGCCTGTAATCCAAGCACTTTGGGAGGCTGAGGTGGGCAGATCACTTGAGGTTAGGAGTTTGAGACCAGCCTGACCAACATGGCGAAACCACGTCTCTACTAAAAGTACAAAAATTAGCCAGGTGTGGTGGCACATGCCTGTAATCCCAGCTACTCGGGAGGCTGAGGCAGGAAGATTGCTGGAACCCGGGAGGCAGAGGTTGCAGTGAGCCGAGATTGCTGCCACTGCACTCCAGCCTGGGCAATAGAGCGAGACTTTGGCTCAAAGAAGAAAAAAAAAAAAAAAAAGAAAGAAATGATTAGGTCATGAGAACTCTGCCCTCATGGATGGATGAATGAATGTTGCCATCACAGGAGTGGCTTGTTATTGAAAGAGGGGCTTATAATAAAAGCCAGTTCGACCCCCCGCTCTCTCTCAACTTGTAATGCTCTCTGATGTACTATGATGCAGAAGGCCCTCCCTAGATGCTAGCCACTCGACCTTGAACTTCTCAACCTCCAGAACTGTGAGAAACACATTTCTTTTCTTTATAAATTATCCAGTCTCTGGTATACAGCACAAAACAGACTAAGATACATTCTGACTCCCTGGCACCACTCAGGGCCAGAGTCATCTGTTAAAGACCCAATGCTACTCAGGGAGCTTTCTGACAGCCAGCAATTTTGACAGCGGGATAGGGTAAAATGCCTCATAGGAAAACACAGACACCAATTCTTTTTGGCCTTACTATTTTCTTCTTGTGCTTTCAGAGACCTCTTCGAGAAAAAGCATTGAACTCTCCAAACATTGTCCATGGAAGCCCTATAAAGATATTTCAAGGAGGTGGAAAAGAAAGTCATTGTTCAATAGGGACAGAGTTTCAGATTCACAGGAAGAAAAGTTCTGGAAATATGTTTCTCGGCAATGTGAATATACTTAACGTTACTAAATGCACACTTAAAAATGGTTAAGATGATAAATTTTAGGTTATGTGTTTTTTAACCATAGTAAAACAATTTTGTGTATTTTGAAAAATCTTATTTCAGCAAGAAAGCTGGACAAACTATCTCTTAATTACTCTTCAACACTCCCTAGTTGCAACAGGGATTACAAATTAAATGGAGTGTTTCAAATTTCTGGGCCATGTGGTTCATCCTACTAATAGTAATAATTATAAGAACCCAGGCACACAGGAGTTTAATAGTCTCATCCAAGTTGCCTGGGTACGAAGCACAATTATTAACCTCACCTAATAAACATCCAGAGATGCACGTAGCCCATGGGTTAGGATGTAATTTTAATGCTCAATATTAAACAATAATGGGCTTTGAGCTGGAAAGTAAACTTGGTAAATTTTATAAAATATAGAATATGGTATAGTTAGTGATACTTTGATGGTCTCTTTTATCACTTAAGATAAAATAAGAGATTAATTAACGTAAATTAGAAATATTTCCCAGTTCTCTAGATTGAGGCTTGCCATGAGAGTTGAAAAACTTCATTTTCACAACATGTGATTTAATGAGATGACACATATAGAAAACACATGGCCTATCACCAGACATAGAGCACAGCTTTTTGTCTCTTTTATTTCATAACGTACCTAGAAGAGTACTTGGCATAGTAGATACTCAATACATATTTGTTTAATAAATAGCAAGGGCTCAATAAAAGATAGCTACCAATGATTTAGATTCCAACATGAAAGAAAAATGCTCTTAATGGATAATGTGGCAAAGCTGACAACATTGGAATAAATTGCAACTCAAGATATTTCACGAAAGGAAATAGTTGCTAAAAATTCAGAAGCAGTAAAAAAGACAGTGAAATCTATGAAAGATAATACAAAAGAGGCAGCTTGTGAAAACCCAAGGACAGGGCAATAGGTGGTCATATACTATGTCAATAGATAGTAGTCTCAAAGTAAAGCATGTGGTTTTCAGATGTCTCCTTTTCTCTTTGTGACTCAATTTATCCAATATTCATTTAACACACATTTAATAAATACCAGGTGCTGTGCTTGCCCTGAAGATTTGAACATGTGTAAAACGAAACCTAGGCCCTGTTATTTAGGGAGTTCACAGTTGAGAAGGAAATGCAGACACAACAAAATATAATGTAACATAACATAATGTAATATAAGTGGCCTCACAGAAGAAGAGTGTGATTAATATTGTCCTGCTGGTGTGAGGGATGGAAAGGCCTTCAGCGTGAGAGTTTGCCATGCAGGTAACTAAACAGTAGAAAAAAAAAAGATAGATGAAAAGGAAAAGAAAATATATTACTATTACTGTAAAATAATAATGTTAAGAATAATAGGCACCTGTCACATGCCAGGCACTGTATCAGGCACTTGAAATGCATTATATATTACATGACACAGTATGTTTATTGACATGTGAAAGCTATAGTAAGCAGGAGGAGGATCTGACCTGGTAGAAAGGGCAGGGGAGGAAAGGTGGAAAGCAAGTTGCCAGGCCCAATTTCCACTCCTTTGCTTGGATCCTTGCCACTTCCCTTCCCCCAGCTTCCCTCTGCTCGCTTTCCTCTTCTCCAGAGTCTTAGGTATTATGCAGAGCCTGAAGGCCCCTCCTTACTCGTTCCATCTGGGGAGTTTCAGGCCAGAAAAATGGAGGCATCTCAGTCCGGGGAAAGCTGCATAAGGGTCAAAGTATAGAAGATAATGACAGTGATTCTCACTTTTTATTTTATTATTATTATTATTCATTTATTTTGAGGCAGAGTCTTGCTCTGTCGCCCAGGCTGGAGTGCAGTGGCACGATCTTGGCTCACTGCAACCTCCACCTCCCAGGTTCAAGCGATTTTTATGCCTCGGCCTCCTGAGTAGCTGGATTTACAGGCATGCGCCACCACGCCCTGAGATTTTTGTGTTTTTAGTAGAAATGGGGTTTCACCATGTTGGCTAGGCTGGTCTCGAACTCCAGGCTGGTCTCAGGTGATCTGCCTGCCTAGGCCTCCCAAAGTGCTGGGATTACAGGCATGAGCCACCATGCCGGCCTTTTTTTTTTTTTTTT
>NW_016819410.1:266595-280399 GCF_001698545.2 Rhinopithecus bieti | reverse complement strand
ATTACAGGCATGAGCCACCATGCCGGCCTTTTTTTTTTTTTTTTTTTTTTTTTTTTTTTCTCTTTTTTAAAATCCTCAAAAAAAAAAAAAAAAAAAAAAAAAAAAAGCATCAGCCGTCGTTTAGGTCCAACATTGCAAGCACTCCCTTTGTGAACATACATATTCTGTAGAAATACTAGTAAAAAGGCACTGACAAGTTATTAAAGAATCCACATGTATCAATTACTTGCCCACACTATGACAAACTGGGGAAGAGGTGCATAAACCCTGAGGAAGCTTCTCCAGCTTTCTAGAATAGCTTCCAGCAAATCTGAGGCAAGGGACAAAGGATTCTACAGTCCTGTTAAACTACAAAGGTTATCTCCCTCTTCCTCCACATCAATTACTTGGTAATTAATCAAGAATTAATCACAGTCTTACAATTAAAAGCATGATGAATTCTTGTCTTGCAATGCTGTAACTACTAACTAAATTTCCTATTGTTACTTTTACTGGCACCTGAAGGTAAGGAGAACCTCCCTTGGTTTCTTGCATGTCTTTTCTCCACCTAGGACTCTGCATACATGGTTGGAGCTCGAAAAATAAAAAAAAAAAAAAGAGAGAGAGAGAGAGACGTTCTCAACAGGTCAATTTATGGTAGAGATATTTTGTGTGGTATAGCGATATGAGAGGATGTGTGTTGTAAGCTTAAGGCAGCGGCTCTTAGACTTGAGCACACTGGAATCCCTTGAGGCGCCTGCTGCAACACAGACTACTGGGGCCCCGCCCCTGACCCATCACTAGTGGGTCCAGTAGGTCTGGGTGTGGCCCAAGGATGTGCATTTCTACTAAGTTTCAGGTGATGCTGATGCACTCTTTGAAAATTATTGGTTTAGAGTAATTCAATTTAGCTGTCATTTAATCCAGATGAAAAAAAGACATTCACCTTGTTTAGCTGCCGCAACTGACTCATGTGTCAAGGAACTCAGAAATCCAACTTAGAGATCACAGGTCAACCTGTGCAAAGCTTGCGGCTTCTCTTTACCAGCTGGGAGAAACACCTCAACCACTGCCCTTCCTTCTCACAATACTGTGCTGGGATTAACACACCAACACCAACTCCACCCACCTTGATTCTCGCCTCCTTTCACACAAAGGGATCCAGGGAAGCACGCTGATTGGCCCTGCTTCAGAAACATACCCACCAATCTGGAGCGCAGGAGATGAGCTGCTGCGATTGGCCAGATCCAGAGGTGGGCGTAGGGAGGAAATGTTCTGGGGAACCAAACCCCGTGGCTACCACCGTGCATTGCAAAAAGACAGAAGCAGAGCTGTGGTGGGATTTTTTCTTTCAAGTAAACTTTTTAATTGAAGTATAACACACATATAGGAAAGCACACAAGTGGTAAGTATAGAGTTTGATTAATGTTTACAAAGTGAACACACCCATATAAGTATCACCAAGATCAAGAAATAAATCATCACGTTTGGATTTTTAAAAAGTACACTTCGGTCTTAATGGCTTCATTTCAGCCCTTTTCGGAGCAGTTTTCTACATGTGCTAACTCATTTCCACAAAGTAGATAAAATATAATCACCAGTGCTTGTAATCAAAGAGTAAATCAAAGAGTAAATTCAGCCCTCTAAATAATGAATTAAATGCAGAAACCTTTTGGTTTTCATGACTCTTCTCTCATTCTAAGAGAGCTTTTCTTTAAAAACAGGAAAGGCTGTGCAGCAGTCCTCAGAACCTATGTCTTCTCACCACTCCTCAATCACTTGTCAGCTTTCTGTTTCCACATTCTGGGATCTTCATCTTCTTAATTCTATGCTGTGCTTACACAGTGCTATGGAATAAGTCAGTGGCTTAATAATTACTGTAATTTTGCGATCTTAATTATGCTTTCTTAACTCAGAAATATTTACTATATCAAATGATGTTAATTCCAGTAACTTTTAGTAAAAGGGAAATAGGTGAATGTTTGACCCCAAATATTTTTTAATTATGTAAAAGTAATTGAGTTCATTGTTGAAAATTTGAAAATAACCAAAATACAAAGAAACTGAAAATCATCCATGCTCCCACCACTCAGGAATAATCACTGCAAACATTATGATCTGTCCAGGTTTCTTTCTGTGAATATATACTTTTCTTCTTGTTCACAACACTTATAACCTCTGTCAATTTTGTACACTGCTTTTTCTAACCACTTACCTTTAAAATCTTGTGGCTTTACATTTCTAATCAAAAAAGCACATAGCGAGAAATGTAAGTGAAAGTAAATTCACAAGCTACTCAGTAGAAAAGCAGAAAAGAAAGGAGCAGAAAATAAAGGCTGCAGACCAAAATATCTCTGTGGAATCAGATAGAAAATATTTTTTAAAAAGATATTATGACATTCTAATGGGCAATTCCCAGCTGTAAACCAATAGAGCTCATTTGGTGGACTATAAATATCAATTATATGACCAGATAAAAAATTTATTTAGTGAGTCTTTTAGGAGATTGAAATTTTATCCAGTTGTTCCTCAAAGCAACATATGGATCATCCATTTGTGGGTCACAAGTGTGCAGATAGGCTAAGCAACAGGCAATTTCTGAATTAAATTATCTCTCTCATGGGGAATTAATAAGAGACCATTTAAGAAATCATTTATGATGGGGAGCTAGTTATTTAGATAGTAATACTGAACTAATCCCTAGGAATAGGAGCTTTCTTCTACAGCTCATGGGCTTCTCTGCAATTAATAAACATGATACACAGTTTCAAAGGTAACTGAATCTGTTGAAAAGTGGGGTTATGTTTGAACATTATAAATTCAGATAGCAAGACTTGTAAGGGAGAAGATAATGTCATAGCAAAATTATCTAACTTTTTGGTACTGAAATCAAAGCAAAAGCATATTAAATTTGGATCCTCTGACATGGATTTCTTCTACATAAATTGCCAAACAATCTTACCAACAGCTTGGAGACTGGTTTACTTCAAGGGAAATATTGAAAGGAAAATAGATGATCACTTTAATAATTTTGGATTGGGGAAGTCCTTTCTATAAACGACACCACAAGCAGAAATTATAAAGAAAACAAAAATGATTTGACTATGTAAAAAAATAACCTAAATAGCAGAAAGTAAGTAGATAAAAAAAAACATACCTCTGTCTACTGCAGGGTTGTTTGAACATAATTAGGTTTTGGGGCTTAATTCATTCTGAGCCTTTAATCATGCTGGCCACCCAATTTGTAATTTGTTTTTGGATGGGAAATGGATATTGTCGAGACAAGCCTTTGCAATTACATCAAAATAACATTTCACAAGGTTCTTATTGAATACCAAAAATTGCACTTCCTCAGAATGGCAAATCACAGAGATGCAGGCTAGAGCTGCTCAAGAGCATTGGTGATCTTTGAAGATTCACAAATCTAGGTTTGAATTTCCATCCTAGGCCAAGTAAAGGGGGCGGGTGGCTCATGCTTGTTAATCCTAGCACTTTGGGAGGCCAAGGTGAGTGGATCACTTGAGGTCAGGAATTCGAGACTAGCCTGGCCAACATGGCAAAAACCCATTTCTACTAAATATACAAAAATTAGCCAGGTGTGGTGGTGGGTGCCTGTAATCCCAGCTACTGGGGAGTCTGAGGCAGGAGAATTACTTGAACCCTGGAGGCGGAGGTTGCAGTGAGCCGAGATCATGCCACTTCACTCCAGCATGGATGACATAGCAAAACTCCATCTCAAAAAAAAAAAGTCGACTCCATCTCCAAAAAAAAAAACAAAGGGAGTATATAATGCAGCTTGGGAAGTATGGCTTTTACAGGATAACAGTAAGGGAAGTCTCCCTCTTCAATATCAAGGCAATTTTTTCTTAGTAAAGGTATAAAAGCAATGAGAAACTTTTATAAGAAAAGGAAGGAAAAATTGAATTTATAAAATATATCAGTGCTTTCAGTAAACATGTTCAAATGGTTGTGTTTTCTAAAATAGAAATGAAGTTGTTCTCCCAACCTCTGAATTTTATCATTTTATGTTTTGGATCAGAAACGTGTGACAAAAACACAAGCTAAGTCAGAGGTGTGATTTTTTGCTTTACAACCCAGGGCATCTCTGTACCATCAAAAGAATATATTCCAAGACAGTTAGCATCTAACTGAAGGAAACTTAGGTGTGACACTGAGAGACTTCATAGCAGGAGATGAAAGCTTTGAAGGAAGGCATTCTACTAGAGGGGTCAGCAAACTCCAGCCTGGGAGCCAAGTGCAATTTGCCACCTGTTTTGGTATGACTGGTGAGCTAAGAAAGGGGAAAATGATTTTATACTTTTAAATGGAAAAAAAATTAAAAGATACTTCATAACATGTAAAATTGTATGAAATTCAAATTTCAGCGTGCGGAAGTTAGTAAGGATTGTTTAGGTATTGGCTGTCTATGGCTGTTTCCCACTACAATGGCAGAATTGATTAGTTGTAATGGAGATTGTACGGCCCACAAAGCCAAAAATATGTACTGTCTGGCCCTTTACAGAATAAGTTTGCTGACGACCACTGAGTTAGAGATAACCTTAACTGGAAAGTAATCAACTATTTTAGTAATTTTAAAATGAAGATGGCTTTCCTAAGCACACAAATTCAATGCAGTTATTAAAAATGAGGTAGACTTGTGTTTATTAACATCAAAATATGTTACTACATTATTAAATTAAAAAAGGGCAGATTATAGGACAGATAACATAGTATGTGGTCATTCTTTTTTTTTGTTTGTTTTGAGATGGAAGTCTTGCTGTGTGCCCAGGCTGGAGTGCAATGGCACGGTCTTGGCTCACTGCAACCTCCGCCTCCCGGGTTCAAGCGATTCTCTTGCCTCAGCCACCCGAGTAGCTGGAATTACAGGCACCCACCACCATGCCCTGCTAATTTTTTGTATTTTTAGTGGAGATGGGGTTTCACCATGTTAGCCAGGCTGGTCTCGAACTCCTAACCTCAAGTGATCTGCCCGCCTCAGCCTCCCAAAGTGCTGGGATTACAGGCATGAGCCACCGTGCCTGGCCCTGATGGGTTTCTTTTATCTTTTATACAAAATTGAAAGCATACAATGGCGTTTGACTAGTTTTTCCTTAATATTCGAACAAGAGAATACATTATCTTTCTTTAAAAAATATTATCAATGGGTACCTAATTATAATATGAGGATCTATCATAACTTATTTCTTCCCATATTTCTTCCAATGTATATATTAGAAACAAGTTTTTTTTTTTCTGGCTTATAAATTACTGTTTGAAAATATCCTTTTATGAAAGTCATCTCTGTTTTGGGATAGTTTTCTAGGAGTACATTTTAAGGCATCAAGTTTTAAACTTTTAATTTTTTTTTTGAGACAGGTTCTCACTATATTGCCCAGGCTGGATTCAAACTCCAAGGCTCAAGTGATTCTCTTGCCTAAACCTACCCAGTAGCTGGGACTACAGGTGTGCATTACCATACCTGGTTATGACCATTTTTTAATGACTCTTGAAATGTATTACCAAATTGCTTTCCAGGGAGGCTCTCCCAATAATGTCAAATCTTATCTAGCCTTACAGTTGCAAATTGATAGTAGTATAGTTTTTAAAAATTATCTATTTTCTAGTTTTAATTTATATTTGAGAAATAGTTTCATTGGATTATTTTTATGTGTATTGGCCATATGAATGGCATTGTGTTGGCAAATGCTGTAATAGCACTATACTAATGACTATTATCCAACAAATCAATTATGGGCCAGAAATTTTAATAACAGTAAGTTTTTAAGGAAAAATTTTATGACTTTCATCTCTATTAAAAAAATTTTTTTTAAAAAAACCCACACTTTTTCAAACTGACTCAAGACATTAAAAAAAGAAATTTTTTTCCCCAAAATTTTAATAAATAGCCTTCTATCAGTCTACAAGATGGGAGTATTCTGATCTTACAATATTTTAGCTTCAGTTGCTAAAAGTGGCCGTTTTTAGTATTCATATTAAGCTTGTATCAGAGCCCTTCTACAAAGTCATTAAGAAAAAAAATAACTATATTCAATTTATAGCTCATAATACTTTCCATTGACATATTTGTAAGTTCACAGTCAAAAGGACTTTCTACTTCTATGGAATATTTTTCATGCAGTTAATATGTGGTAGCATCAGGTAACTGCAGTGCATGTTTACTTTAAAAAAATAGTCATAACTTTGTCCAGGCACAGTGGCTCATATCTGTAATCCCAGCACTTTAGGAGGCTGAGGCCAGTGGATAGGTTGAACCCAGGAGTCCAAGACCAGCCTGGGCCACGTGGCGAAAACCTGTCTCTACTAAAAATACAAAAAGTAGTCAGGTGTGGTAGTGCACACCTGTAGTCCCAGCTACTTGGAAGGCTGTGGTGGGAGGATTGATCAAGCCTGGGAGGTTGAGGCTGCAGTGAGCAGCGATCATGCCACTGTATTCCAGCCTGAGGGACAGAGGGAGACCCTGTCTCAAAACAAACGAAACAAAAAAGCACACACACAAAAACCCCTAAAAACTAAAATAACTTAACTGGGCATGATGGTGTGTGCCTACAGTTCCAGCTACTCACAGGTTAAGGCTGGAGGATCGCTTGAGCTCAGGAGTTTGAGGATACAGTGAGCTGTGATGGCGCCACTGCACTATAGTCTAGGCGAGCCAGCAAGACCCTGTCTCTTAAAAAAAAAAAAATAATTTTTATGCTTAGGATTACGTGCTTTAATAAACAGTGACTTAGAAATATCAGGGGAACAGGCTGGGCACAGTGGCTCATGCCTGTAATCCCAGCACTTTGGGAGGCCGAGACAGGTGGATCATGAAGTCAGGAGGTCAAGACCAGCCTCGCCAACATAGTGAAACCCCGTCTCTACTACAAATACAAAAATTAGCTGGGTGTGGTGGTGGGCGCCTGCAGTCCCAGCTACTTGGGAGGCTGAGGCAGAAGAATCGCTTGAACCCAGGAGGTGGAGGCTGCAGTAAGCCAAGAACGCGCCACTGCACTCCAGCCTGGGTGACACAGCGAGACTGTCTCAGAAAAAAAGAAAAGAAATATCGGGGAACAAACTTTTGAAAGAAAACAGACATACATGAACCTTTCTCATCAAACCTTAACAGTTATCAATCACCATTTCTATAAAACTGGCATCATCTCCAATCTTAAGTGTTCTTTTCTACATTTCTGGAAATTTTACCTTAGAATCACTAGTTCTTTGGTTGGCCTTTCTATTTCTACTTCATGTGGGCTACTGATCCTAGTTAAAACTCTTACACCTACGGTAATTGAATCAATGGCTTTGATTGTCTTTTTTTTAGCAAGTCCTGATCAGCTAGGAATACGACCACTTACAATTGGCTACTCTCTTTTCTCTTATTCAACAAAAGCAAAAACCAGGAGGCGCATGGAGCTGACTTCCAACCATAGAATTTTCCAACACTCTCATCAGCAAGAGGTGGTTCTTTAAACTCTCAAAAGAATTTCATACTTCAAGTGTCACTGGACCCAGTCACTATGATTCATTCTCCTTAGCACTGTCCAACAATCTCTGATTTTACAAAAATACTCAAGAGTGCATCAGAGGCCAGGCGCAGTGGCTCACACCTGTAATCCCAGCACTTTGGGAGGCTGAGGCGGGCAGATCACCTGAGGTCAGGAGTTCGAGACCAGCCTGGCCAACATGGAGAAACCCCATCTCTACTAAAAATACAAAATTAGGTAGGGGTGGTGGTGCATGCCTGTAATCCCAGCTACTCAGGAGGCTGAGGCAGGAGAATTGCTTGCACCCAGGAGGCGGAGGTTGCAGTGAGCCGAGATTGTGCCACTGCACTCCAGCCTGGGTAACAAGAGCAAAACTCTGTCTCAAAAAAAAGTGCATCAGAAATAGCTTTTAGAAAGATCCTTTTTATTCATATAGAAAACATTTTAAGACATATTCAAACTTTTTTTAAACAAGAATTTAATGGGTTCCATGATAATGGTCATGAGGGTCATTCCAATATTGTCATGTGTGTGTTGAACCATTTCACAATGAAAGGAATGTCCATCCATTTAAGAAAATCTTCAATACCAGTTTACAGCAACAACAGAAAACGACAACAAAAACCTTTTCATGTATTTAAAGTTACTTGATACTAACTCTCCATATACACTATATTGGAAAAATTGGTTGGGACTGACAGGCAATTTCATAGTAAGTTCCTAAATATAGCCTTGGGCATCTTTGACACGTCTTGAGCAGGAACTATGATGAGTCATTCAAAAAGTCTTGCACCTAACAGGAAAAACTTTAATTGCACCCAGCTCTCCCTGGTAAGAATGGGTACAGCCCAGGAACTACTGGTTCCCTCCTGGCAAGAGCAGTTGAAAAAATCAGCAGGGGGTTGGTTGTGTATACTCCTTTTTAAAAATGTTTGGGCATTCACCCAGCCCTGTGGCTATGACATTCTTGGGCAGGGCATGCTGGTAGTGGAAACAGTGAAGGTTATTCAAACCACTAAATTCTCAGCTATATGGAAACTGGCTGACTTACCCCAAGCATGAGTTCTCCACCCTCTCCCTCACCACCTCCACCCCACAGCTAAAATATTAGGTCTCAGAATATAAATTACTTTAGGTCTTTATTCCACTAGGCTACTCAAAGTGAATTTTTTTGTTTTAAACCCGTAATGATCCTGATTATGAGGATGTATGGTGTTTATAATTATCAATGTATAAATTATACAGATTACAAATATGTAAATACAGAAACAAAACTTCTATATTAGAAGTTAGAATGAAGATGACACAGGGATTTTAGTTCACAGAATAACTTCATTATGATAAAGTACATCTAGGATCAAAGATAATTTGGTGTTTATTAATATCAAAACAATCAACTGGCAAACACTTTTAGAGCTAAAGAGACTTCCTATTCGGAAGTGTGGGGCCACAGATATCTCACTTTAAAGTAGGGGAAGTAAATAGGCCTCATTTAATGCCAACACCAATAGATTTGGACTGACAGCCCATAGCACCTTGCTGAGAAAGATTCTAAGGCTGTGTTGGTGATTAGCGAAAAAGACTGTTTTCATCCATTAGTCCTGTCTGCCTCAGGTGTGGGAATATGGGGTGAGGGCACACTTAATCCTGTATTTGTCATTCCTGGCTTAAACTAATACATTAATTGATGCACCCCAATTTGAATTCAGAATCTGTCACTTAGTAGCTATGACGCTGTGGGTAAATTGCTTATTTCCTTAAGTCTCAGTTTCTTAATTTGTAAAACAGGGATGGTGAAAGCACATTTTAGGGGGCTTTTTTAAAAAAAGTGTTCAAAAATATTTAAAGCGGGGTCTGGGACAAGATATGTGCTCTATAAACAAAAGCTATTATTATTATCATTCATGAGTGTTTTAAAATTAGGTTAATGGTTAAAAAATTTTTTTGTAAGCACGAAACCCTGAAAACCTAACAAATAAGACAAAAGTGAAGTTGCTGTAGTTTAGGTTTAGCTTAAGGTCCAGGGTCCCACCTACTCTGCTATGTCCTTCCCAGACAGGCCAGAGAGGCATCTTCAAAGAGCCCCTAGGACCTGAGAGCACAGTTTGAAAATCCCTGAAGAAGGTTATTTAAAAGTGAAAACAATGCTCTTCTTTTGAGGTTCACTCTGCATTTGTTAGCCAGTTAGGCTTAAACAAGAAAGGTCATAGTCAGGGCAAAATGGCCAAATTTAAGGCAGAGGAAAATACACTGTGAAAAAACTATTCCTGGAAGTAAAGTATTCAAAATCCAGCAGTAAATTTACATGGTTAACATTAGAATAAAAATTTAAACATCGAGATTATTTTTAGCAAATAAAATAGGATTCCAATTTATTTTAGGTTATCTTGAAGATACAGTGAGTCTTTAGCTTTGTCTTTTAATCTAAAACATAGCTAGATTTAGTTAAAAGAATTTAGCCAGAAAAATAACTCCCAAGAGTTAGCCAAAGATCAGAAGAAAGTAAGCAAAGGACTACGTAGGAACTCAGAGATGAAGGCAAAGAATGTATGAACACTCGTCAAGCATAAACAAAAAGAAGGAAAATACAAAGCTCAATCACTTTTAAAATTCATGTTATAAATAATTAAACGAGATTATTTAGATCACTACTAAAGAAAAAACAAAAGGTTTCTAATAGAGCTAAATAAATATACATGATCTAAATGATACCAATAGTGATGGAACATACCAAATGTTCTGGACATATTAAAGAAAAAAAATTATCCAATTATTCACCAACTTTACCTGCTCAAAGAAGTAAAGCCAGTTCATATGAAGCTGTAGTTTATTCTGAAACCTTTCTAAATCACATCTACAAATCATGACAATTTTTGCTTGAGGAATATTTTCCATCTATTGTGTCTCATAAGAATCTCCTACATTCCCTTTCCAATGTCCATGATAGAGTCCCATTCATGAGCTATAACTACTCTTCTCAGAAGTCTTTAAAAGTTTTCATCTCTGAAATCAAAATATAAAGGCCTTAAATATATGCCATGTTCTAACTGTTAATTCCACAATAAAAATGCTTTAAACATACTTAAATTATTATGATGGGACTCAATTACATAGTACATCAATCTTTAGCTTCAATTGCTGCGATTTTTCTTTAATGGTACGATTAGGTTTTCTTTCTGTGAGTGCATGTGGTTAGAAAATAAAACTGAGTCTCTTTCTTTAGCATATATAAACGCTACATTCTGGCTTTGCAATTACCTCATTAGTCATCTCCAACAATGAAATTATGGTGATAAAGGAGGTACTATTTTTAAAAATATGCCACTAAAAAGGACATTAATTAAGTATAATATACTGGAAACATTCTCAAATCTGATTTTTCAAGTGATTTACATCACAAATGCAGAAAACAAACTTCTACAGTGGTAAATGCATATTTACCACTATAGCTAATGCATATTTATCAATTTTCTGCTTGCAAAAAATACTGCATGTCTGCATCATTTGCACTTAGTTTCCCAACATTTAGAAGTCGAGTCACACTGATATTATAAGGAAATGGCTTACATTAAACATAAAACTTACAGCAATTGGAATGATGCTACTGAGTGATAAATGCTTAAAGAGTAAAAACTTTCCTTTGCCACGCATATCAATCAATCCCCGCAAATGGCAATAAAATGAATCACCTAGACAGGCAGGATGGTCTTAGGATTCTCAGCTCTCATTCGTAGATTTTATGCCAAGAGAATAATGGTATCTATGGTGGTAGCTTTCAAATAGCACACAATAAGCCTTAGAAAATGTATTTGGGTGTTTATTATTAGGGAATTTTCTGACTCATATTTTTAAGTTCAAAAATATGCTAATGAGCATTAATAACTTTTAGGATGTAAATTAGCTAATGAGAATATTCAAATTATTCCATCTTAGTGACATAAATGCACTAGACATATACTCTTAATGTTTTTCAAAATAAGGACAGCATAAAAATAACAAAGTAGCTATAATGATGAATCTATCCTGCTGCTAAAGAGGCGAATGACTGGGGCTTGAGGGACTTGAAGTTTTACAAGAATTTAATAATAAATATTGAAATATTCCTTATTTCTTTTAGACTATAATCTAAAATGCAAGAAAAAACCTCTCATCTTCCCTGTAATACATTTGCTAAAGGAATTGCATAAATTTATGAATGCTAAAATTACACTGCCTTAAGTCAATTATGAAACTCTTGAAAGCCTGGGATTAAGCAACATTTAAATTTTGATATCAAACTGCAAACTTAATCTTAAGATTAAACTTGCTTCTCCAAGATAAGTGTTATTACCAATGCCAGCAAATTAACATCCTAGTTTATAAAAAATAATTCTTGATGCCTCTCTTTAAAATATCTTTTGGGCATCCATTTTCATATCAAATATTCAATTCTTAGTCTTGAAAAGTAAAACATTCAACTGGAAAAAGGTAAACAGCATGGGTTTCTCATATTCTTACAGAAATGAAAACATAGGCTGGGTGTGGTGGCTCACACCCATAATCCCAGCACTTGGAGAGGCTGAGGCAGGAGGATTGCATGAGGTCAGGAGTTGGAGACCAGCCTGGACAACATAGTGTGACCTTGTTGCTACAAAAAATAAAAAAAAATTAGCTGGGAGTGGTGGGGCATGCCTGTAGTCCCAGCTACTCAGGAGGCTGAGGCAGAAGGATCACTTGAGCTTAAGAATTCAAGGCTACAGTGAAATACAATTGTGCCACTGCACTTTAGTCTGGGCAACAAAGCAAGATCCTCTCTAAAAAGAAAGAAAGAAAACCTAGAGTATTGTTTTTTAGGCATGGAAAAATTTTAAGATCCCAAGAACTCCTCTCTCCCTTCCAGTCTCCACTGTTATATAAATCATTATGTGGTAGTCTCAAACTAATCTGAGTGGCTTCAGGGGATGAAATGATTATCCGGTGGAAGTTGCAGAGAGGCAGATTTCCACCTGCCTCGATGTAGGGAAGAACTGATAGGACCTCAAGATAATACGACCTGTTATATGAGGTAGTAAGTGGGAGGTAAACATTTATGGCATGAGTTCAAGCAGAGACCGGATAAAGTACAGAGTATTTGTTTCTAACATTCCTTCAGCTCTAAGATTCTATTGATTTTAGTTAACAGAGACACATACATGATGAGACATGATGAAGTCAGCTAGACACCACCTCATCAAACAGTGTTAACACGGCTGGCATGCATTAAATATCTTCAGAAAAGGTGAGGTTATAATTTTTCTAAAAGTGACTTTACTATGCAACATCAGCCCATGGTGAGATTCCGTACAGTAAAATGTAAATCCAAAGACCTTGAGGACATCCAACAGAAACTAAAGAATTGTGACCCAAATTAGGATTGTGACTGAATATCCTTCATGCACCAAGCAACAGTGCATGGTATCATTTACATGTTTGCAAACTCCGAAGAGATCAGGGATAAAAGTTACCAGAGTTTAAGCCACTGTGATCAATGGAACGGAGTAACACCAATGGAAAGAACAATGGGAAAAGAGCACCCAGCCAGGAGGATCACTTGAGCCTAAGAGGTGAAGGCTGCAGTGAGCTGAGATCACTGCATCCCAGCCTGGGTGACAGAGTGTGACCCTATCTGGAGAAAAAAAAAGTACCCAGCAAAGAAATAGGGGAATATCAATGCTTTCAGGATCAAATAAGAGGAGTGTTATCCGAAGGAAACTAGTCATTAATAATGCTAAATGCTGCAGAGTGGGATGTGTATTTGACAACTAGTCACTAGTAGCCTTTTGAAGGGTAGTTTCACTAAAATATCGAAGACAGAGTCTAGATTGCTATGGGTTGGACAGTGCATGAAATGCCCACATAATCTTAAATGGTTATGTTTTCCTCAGAGTTCCATTATATATCTTCCCTGATTATATCTGACCCCCCTGATGGGATAGGATCTCATTAAACAGGAAGAACAATAGAAATTTTTCTACATCCCTTAGAATCAAACTAACTTCTGATTAGTATTAGCCTTAATATTATGGGAAAACTCTTGGAACAAGTTAGATCAACTTGTTTTAAATAGAAATTTTCTGACTCTAAAGAGTGGTGCTCAGCACTGAATTTGTACATTTGGCATGTACTTACTGAGAGCCTACTATTCCACCAGACTGGGCAGCACAAAGACTGTAAGAAAGTCCTTCATGGCCGGGCGCGGTGGCTCAAGCCTGTAATCCCAGCACTTTGGGAGGCCGAGAAGGGCGGATCACGAGGTCAGGAGATCGAGACCATCCTGGCTAACACGGCGAAACCCCGTCTCTACTAAAAAATACAAAAAA
>NW_016819410.1:229957-266521 GCF_001698545.2 Rhinopithecus bieti | reverse complement strand
AAAAAAAAAAAACAAAAAAAAACAAAAAAAAAAACTAGCCGGGCGAGGTGGCGGGCGCCTGTAGTCCCAGCTACTCCGGAGGCTGAGGCAGGAGAATGGCGTAAACCCGGGAGGCGGAGCTTGCAGTGAGCTGAGATCCGGCCACTGCACTCCAGCCTGGGCGACTGAGCGAGACTCCATCTCAAAAAAAAAAAAAAAGAAAGTCCTTCATTAGGGCTTCCAATGGGGAATCAGTGTGTCTGAAACAATGACATAAAGGTTTATTATTCAGTTTGATAGTCTTTAGTCTTGGGAACTTATTGAGGGCTTGATGAAAAGTATTTTTCAGGTCAGCTATTTTGATTCACAAACTTAGCATTTTGAAGCTATGCCCAGGATGACTGACAATTTAGTGATACCTTGTTATGAACGTAGATATTAATCAGATACCCAACATTTGAAAGGCTACAGAAAGTCTGTTATAGTGCTCAAGGTTGAAGCATGATTGAAAATAAAAGGCTCTTTTAACATAACGTGGCAACAAAAGGGTCTAAATTAGCAAATTATTTTTATTAGCAAGTTAAAGTCTCCTCTCATGAAGTTTTAAATATTATTTCTGAATCAGATATATTATTTATTTCATCTAGGAACCAGGGTGTGTCGGGAGGGTGGGGGAACACCTTGGGTACTGAGATATGATATAACTAAATTCCTATTACGGTCTTGCTGTTTGATTAAAGCTGAAAGGTGAGGTTTTTAATCCTCTGCGGCTAAAATGATGCCATTAAAGTCTCTTTGCTACTCAAGATTTGTAATTCTGGAAGGGAAGAATTCATTTATGTTAGGAAGGCACATCATTCTTCAATGTATGTATTACAGGGACAAGGTGTGGGGGAAGGGGAACCTATAGATCAGGGATCAGCAAACTGTGGCTTGTTGCCTAATTTTGTAAATAAACACAACACAGCCTTACAATTCACTTACATGTTGTCTATGGATGCTTTTGTGCCACAACAGCAGTTGAATAGTTGTGATGGAGACCTTACGGCTCACCAAACCAAAGTGTCTGGTCCCTTACAGAAAGTTTGGTGATTCCTACATATATCGAATAATTCTGACTAAAAAGCAAAATACACTCGCATATACAATAGGCAATAAGAAATATGATATATTCCAACCAATGAGAAAACTGGAATTTTAAACACGTATTAAACATTTGATATAATAATTTTGGTGGATGTAAATATGCTTTTTTAAATTAAAAAAACCACATTAAAATTAAATACAGATACTTAGGCTATCACTTTCCTTGCGAATACTTACAGAAGCTTATGATTTCACCCTGTAAGGTGATTTTTTTTTTCTACTACCCTGCAAAAAGTGAAATGAATATTAACCTAAGTACCTGCAATTTTAGTGAACCGCTTTATTGGATAGGAAAACTCCTCTAGGTCTTTAAACCCTCTCCATCATCTACGCCCCTAAAATGGTAGGTAGACTCTATTGTGTTTCCGAGTATATACCAAGTCTTCTGAGAAAATAGCGTTAATTCTACAGACTTATTCAATACAGCTGATAGAAACAAGCAGCACTTAAAAAATATATATCCTAGAAAAAGATGTAACTGACCATTACCATCTTTCTATGCCAGTTAATACAAAAATGTCAAGCACATGTCAAAATTAAGAGTTAACATCTTTTCCCAAAACGCTGTAGTGCATTTTTAAGGTGAAAGTATTATTTCCCCTCTTATTATGTTGAAGGGGGACAATGTAAAGTGCTGTCTGTATGCATTCTTAACTTAATCTGCACTATTTTATATTTGTCTTCATCCTGTAACCTGTTACCCCTCCCACCCGCTCCTGCTTTTAAAAACTGCCGATACAAGGCTGGGCGTGGTGGCTCACACCTGTAATCCCAACGCTTTAGGAGGCTGAGGCAGGCGGATCACCTGAGGTCGGGAGTTCGAGACCAGCCTGACCAGTATGGAGAAACCCTGTTGCTACTAAAAATGCAAAATTAGCCAGGCATGGTGGCACATGCCTGTAATCCCAGCTACTTGGGAGGCTGAGACAGGAGAATCACTTGAACCCGGGAGGTGGAGGTTGTGGTGAGCCAAGACTGTCCCATTGCACTCCAGCCTGGGCAATAAGAGCGAAACTCTGTCTCAAACACACACACACACACACACACACACACAAAGAAAAAAAAAAACATTGATACAAAGGGTCTTTTTGGTAAAATTTCCCAGATGTCTAATTTTTCATCTTTCCCCATCCCAACTGACTTGACTTGCAGTATAGTAATAATTGAGAACACTATATACCCTGTGGTCTCATTATTCATCCAAGGGCCTCACAAGTGGGTATTCAATGTATATCTGTGGAATGCATGTATGACCAAAGAGGAAGAGTCCACAGAATGAAACGGGAGCTCACATTTGAGTGTGGTACAAGTCCCCAGAAGCAATGAAAGACCACCACAGACGTCAGCTACCTTTAAAAGGCAAATACAGGATAAAAGTTTAGAATGATTCCTGGCTCCAAAACACTGTCTTGAGTCTAATGTAAGATTTTAATAAAAACATCTTTATGCCTATGAAATAAAACATAATTTTAGACAAATGCAAGACTAACAAAATATACCTACATATGTAAAATTCTAGACTTCACCTTAAGTCAAGTCATTTTAGGACTTCTTCAAATTTCCTTTGCTATAAATGAGGATATGGCCCAGGACTAGTACTCTGGGATGCTGATTCAATTCCTACATTTGCTATTATTTGGAATGGGCACATTTTATTAATGATTTAGGTAACAAGTACTTGAAAAATTAGTGTGGGAAGATCTGCTTTGGAGAATTACCCATGTCAGTACATAAATGCCACCATTTCACTTTAGGAATCCAGATGCTACAAATATCCAAGGAGACTACTTGAAAACGGGACAGGTTGACAGAGATGCTAAGCTTCACATTACCTTTTACACGAATACGTCTTTCATATGGTAAAATATAAATGCCAAAACCCAACATATCTCTTCACAAATACCAAAATCATATTGGCAACTAAAACATCAGGTCATTTTAAAATATTTTATTGATGTATTATTGCACTCTACATCAAAACTCCAACAGGGCTTTTCTTCTAGCTTTTTCACATATAGACCGAATGTTGGGCATTTAAATATTAGTGGTGTATATGTCAGACATTTTTAAACAAATATTTTGCAGCAAATGGCTAATTCTCACTAAATGTTCTGTTATGGAGATGGTTTAAAAAAAAATTACAACGGCTACTTTTGCATTGAGATCTCCATAGTAACATCTGCAGTAGGTTGGATTTGGTCATCACATCTTGCAGTAACATTATCTACTAGGGTTATGTATCCAGGCAAAGGATCCCAAAGGCTCAGTGTGACACCATGTATCATATGCTTGGCAACACAAAATAACTAAACGAAACTGGCTTGATAGCTACATGCCATATGATACTAACAGGCAAAATCCTTAAAGTTGCTAGTGCCTTTAGTCATTCACTTAGTAAATACTTTTGAGCAACAAGCTATGTGCCAAATACTATTTGAGTGTACTTTGGAATCTTCTAACTTCAAACTTATCCCTAATCTCAAATATTTATTGAATGAGTTTGGTACAGGAAAAATAATACTGAAATGGAAGTTCAGGAGTCCTGGGTCCTAAAACTGACTGGAGTCACTGTGGCAACCTCTGTGGGTATGCTTCATTGGATAGTCTCTTACAGTCTCTTTTCAATCTAAGTAATTCTACAATAATCTTGAAACCATCTTATGTATTATCTCACCAACTGTTAGGACCTGTGCCAGTAAGACTGTCTTGTGTTTAGCTTTCACTAAGATTCTAACGCATACCTAATTACACTCGGAAGATCAGTTTTTTCTTATTGCCAAATTTAAGACTGGCCGTGCTGGGAAAAAAATAATCTGGCTGGCGTGCTGGGAAAAAAATAATCTGGCTGACAGTAAGGTGGCAGTATTAATAGCAGGTAAGGCGCCATGCAGTTTTTCATTCACTTTAATTAGTGGAATAGATTTCCTATAGTTCAATTTCTTTCTTTAAACTTCAGAAAGACATGCCTAAATTCTGAAGTACCTTTAGTTTTCTTACCTAAACATAGATCCAATAATTCAGTTTCCTATACCTGCTCCCAAACACTGGTCTGTGGTGATTCGTGGTGAAAAAGAAAGCAGCTCAGGTAGTGATTTTTTCTATTAAGCTGAACTTGGTGCCTAAATTCTTAATTTCCTAAATTATGTCATTTTTATTGTCAAAACATCCTTCGTCCAGTACTTACACATACAAAATTTTATCATTTTAGTTATTTGTTGACTAAGCAAAACAAAAAGTAACTACAACGGTCCCAACACCTAAAAAAAACTAAGCACAAATCCAACTCTGAAATAGGAATGTTTGGTCAACACTGCCTTAGCCAAAATGATTAAGTAATCTCTTTGACTTTACACAGTTATCTCTAGTGGTAGACCTTTTTCTGAAGCAGCCCCATTTCATCTTTGGATAATTAAAAACCGATTTCAATCTTGAGCCAATGGTCCCAATCATGACCCCTTAGAAACACATAAAGTATCTTAATTATTCTGCCTCATGATAGCTCTTTACATGTTTAAAGATACTAGGCATTATAATGCTATGTAGGCTCCCCTGTATTGTGCCTTTCTCCAAACAAAATCAACGAACTCCTATTTTTCTAAGAAAAGTCTGAATAATCTAATCAGTTCTGATTTCCTTTGTTCTATTACTAACTTTGAAATAATCTAAAAAGCTAGTTGTTTTCTCTACATTAATAAAATTTCAAAGACTTGAAATTTATAACATCACATCACTTGTAGTCAATCAGTCCACAAATATACAACACGGGATGAAGCAGTTTACCTTTGCTTTTCAACCCATTTCCAAGATTATGCACAAATGTAAATTAAAAGGGAATTTTTAATGTTTTCTAAAACCTGTAGAGAATCTTAAAAGATACACTGATTAAAAATCACTGCTACTAATTAAAGCAGCATTACTTGGAGGTAGTTTGTCATTTATGTACTTTCATATAAAACATACAAATAAAAAAAAACCCTTATAGTATTCTATAATTCAAACCTGTAAGCCTGAAGTACAAAGATATCTGAATTATACATAAGTCAATTTCATTAAGGTGTTCCCCTTACCCCAATTAGTCTAAATTAGTACACTTGCAAAGGAATCTGAATTAAATGTCAGTCAATAAAATTCACAAAGCCAGAAGCAGTTTAGTGCTCACAAGTTTATATTTTAGGTTTGAATAAAGACTCTTGTGTATTTTCTAAATACACAGACAAAACAGTTTCAGAAGTTTACATACATGTCTTAGGACACTTATATTAGGTAGGTAATTTACATTTTAAAAGTTGGTCTTCGTAAAAGATCTTCCCAAAGAGCTTTTACAAACAGCAGGCAGAAGTGTTCTTTTATGTTTACAGTGTTCAAAATGCCAATGCTCCCACTAAATAATGGCCTCAACCATCACTCTCCTCAGCCCAAAATATTGTTCTCAATAGCTAGTGTACTCCAAATTTAAGTACCCAATGTCATAAAATTTAGGGCTAGAAAACATCTTTTGAAGTGTGCTTATCCCTAACACATTTTAAACTATCTAGAATTCTTTAACTTCAGATGAAAGCAGGGATACAGCAGGAAAAAAAAAAAAACTTTCCATTTTAAGTCCTAAAGTGACTACACACCTGTTAGTTCTAAGTGTGGATATTATGTACCATCGTTAAGTTTAAGGATCTGGGTGACTGAACGGCACAAAACTGGGGTTTCTATCTAGTTCTTCAGATAAAACCATTCTTTTATAAAATTAAAATGCCACAGCCGGTTAAGAGCATGTGCTACACTGATGTGTCTTAATATAGTCAAAGTGACAAAACAACTGCTTTATGAGGAAAGAGTAGTAAGGAAATTTGTTGGGGGGAGGAAAGACACTCAAAATTCTAAACACAGCTGTCTTACAGGAAAATATAAATCCATAGACTCCATTAAGAGCTGAAATTCTACAAGAGTTGTTTAGTGAGGCAGCAATAGAGCCTCCTTGAAAGAGTATGGGCTTCAGAATCAGATGTGCTCAAAGCCCCAGCTCTATCACAGCTGTGTTAAATTAGCCAAGTTTCTGAATTTCTCTGAGCCTTTCCTCATCTATAAAATGGAGACAATTAGCACCTACCTTATAGAGGATTAAGGTAAAATCAGGTATACAGCACAATGGCAAGTGTGGGCACTCAAAAAAAAATTGGTAGTTTTTTGAATCGTTTTCAGAAAATGAATCTAAACCCTTCATGCTATGTTCAGAAAATCCTAAAAAATATAAATAAAGCTTACTAAAGTTTTAAAATTTAAGATTCTTAAAACCTATTTTCCATCACACTTTCCCCATATGATACTACTCCAGTCATATTCAGGCCCTTTACACCATTTTGTATTAATATAAATGCCCAAGTCCTAATCCTTTCATTTCCTATTTTCTCCTTCCTTTCCCCTGTCTTTTCTCATTTCTTTTCCTCTTGGTTATCTATTATTAAACAACTTTAAGATGTGTTATGCACCTATTATGTACCAGTGTTCTAAGCACTTTACATGAATTAACTCATTTAGCTCACTCTTCTCCAGTAGGATGGCTGTACCTAACCCAGCTAGTGTGTTTTCCTCAATTTCAAAGCTACTCATTACTGTTCAGTTTCCCTTTCCTATAATGTTTCTTCTTTTTTAAACTCTTAATTGCTAGCGTGCTAAATTTAGCAAAATATCTAGTAAATAAGAAAAGGAACAGGGATCCATATGGAAGTATCTGTCTCTGAGAACTCTAAGAAATAATGCACAATCTTGATTTATGAGACTGTCTGTAACTACAGAGTGAATATGAAAGTTTATACTCTTCCCCTTCATTAAAATTAAAAGTTCTAAAATACTTTTCATTTAAAATATAAATTACAAGAGACAACTTCGCCAAATGTGTAACATAATTCTGCCAGAGTTCCACAGACAAAATTATGAGTATTTCATTGTTACCTCTGAGACCAATCATAAGTTCTTAGTATCTATCAACTTCCTGAAATTTTACTGTAAGTCAGAAAAGAATACACTTAAAAAAATAGAAATGTCCAGTAGTATACCTTAGTACTAAAACTATTTTTTAAAAGATCTAGATGGGAAAAGGCAGTCCCTCAAGATCATGAAACAAAATAAGTTAGGCAGTCAGCAAGTAGAAAATCTGTCAATTCTGTTTCTGGTAAAATGCTTACTTCAAAGAAATTTTATATAGGCTGAGGCTAATATATTCAAGAGTATAAACACTTTTCCTTTGGATTACCTAAAACAAACTTTTAAAGTATCATATTTCAATTGACTAAAATATAGCCAAATCTGTCACAACACAACATAAAATGGACAATTATAGAATATTTTAAATTAACAGTAACAAGCCATCTACATCAAACCTTATTTCCAACTAAAACCAAACAAAAGCACAACAATCCCGTAGTGTACCNAGGGAATTTTTAATGTTTTCTAAAACCTGTAGAGAATCTTAAAAGATACACTGATTAAAAATCACTGCTACTAATTAAAGCAGCATTACTTGGAGGTAGTTTGTCATTTATGTACTTTCATATAAAAACATACAAATAAAAAAAAACCCTTATAGTATTCTATAATTCAAACCTGTAAGCCTGAAGTACAAAGATATCTGAATTATACATAAGTCAATTTCATTAAGGTGTTCCCCTTACCCCAATTAGTCTAAATTAGTACACTTGCAAAGGAATCTGAATTAAATGTCAGTCAATAAAATTCACAAAGCCAGAAGCAGTTTAGTGCTCACAAGTTTATATTTTTAGGTTTGAATAAAGACTCTTGTGTATTTTCTAAATACACAGACAAAACAGTTTCAGAAGTTTACATACATGTCTTAGGACACTTATATTAGGTAGGTAATTTACATTTTAAAAAGTTGGTCTTCGTAAAAGATCTTCCCAAAGAGCTTTTACAAACAGCAGGCAGAAGTGTTCTTTTATGTTTACAGTGTTCAAAATGCCAATGCTCCCACTAAATAATGGCCTCAACCATCACTCTCCTCAGCCCAAAATATTGTTCTCAATAGCTAGTGTACTCCAAATTTAAGTACCCAATGTCATAAAATTTAGGGCTAGAAAACATCTTTTGAAGTGTGCTTATCCCTAACACATTTTAAACTATCTAGAATTCTTTAACTTCAGATGAAAGCAGGGATACAGCAGGAAAAAAAAAAAAACTTTCCATTTTAAGTCCTAAAGTGACTACACACCTGTTAGTTCTAAGTGTGGATATTATGTACCATCGTTAAGTTTAAGGATCTGGGTGACTGAACGGCACAAAAACTGGGGTTTCTATCTAGTTCTTCAGATAAAAACCATTCTTTTATAAAATTAAAATGCCACAGCCGGTTAAGAGCATGTGCTACACTGATGTGTCTTAATATAGTCAAAGTGACAAAACAACTGCTTTATGAGGAAAGAGTAGTAAGGAAATTTGTTGGGGGGAGGAAAGACACTCAAAATTCTAAACACAGCTGTCTTACAGGAAAAATATAAATCCATAGACTCCATTAAGAGCTGAAATTCTACAAGAGTTGTTTAGTGAGGCAGCAATAGAGCCTCCTTGAAAGAGTATGGGCTTCAGAATCAGATGTGCTCAAAGCCCCAGCTCTATCACAGCTGTGTTAAATTAGCCAAGTTTCTGAATTTCTCTGAGCCTTTCCTCATCTATAAAATGGAGACAATTAGCACCTACCTTATAGAGGATTAAGGTAAAATCAGGTATACAGCACAATGGCAAGTGTGGGCACTCAAAAAAAAATTGGTAGTTTTTTGAATCGTTTTTCAGAAAAATGAATCTAAACCCTTCATGCTATGTTCAGAAAATCCTAAAAAATATAAATAAAGCTTACTAAAGTTTTAAAATTTAAGATTCTTAAAAACCTATTTTCCATCACACTTTCCCCCATATGATACTACTCCAGTCATATTCAGGCCCTTTACACCATTTTGTATTAATATAAATGCCCAAGTCCTAATCCTTTCATTTCCTATTTTCTCCTTCCTTTCCCCTGTCTTTTCTCATTTCTTTTTCCTCTTGGTTATCTATTATTAAACAACTTTAAGATGTGTTATGCACCTATTATGTACCAGTGTTCTAAGCACTTTACATGAATTAACTCATTTAGCTCACTCTTCTCCAGTAGGATGGCTGTACCTAACCCAGCTAGTGTGTTTTCCTCAATTTCAAAGCTACTCATTACTGTTCAGTTTCCCTTTCCTATAATGTTTCTTCTTTTTTAAACTCTTAATTGCTAGCGTGCTAAATTTAGCAAAATATCTAGTAAATAAGAAAAAGGAACAGGGATCCATATGGAAGTATCTGTCTCTGAGAACTCTAAGAAATAATGCACAATCTTGATTTATGAGACTGTCTGTAACTACAGAGTGAATATGAAAGTTTATACTCTTCCCCTTCATTAAAATTAAAAGTTCTAAAATACTTTTTCATTTAAAATATAAATTACAAGAGACAACTTCGCCAAATGTGTAACATAATTCTGCCAGAGTTCCACAGACAAAATTATGAGTATTTCATTGTTACCTCTGAGACCAATCATAAGTTCTTAGTATCTATCAACTTCCTGAAATTTTACTGTAAGTCAGAAAAAGAATACACTTAAAAAAATAGAAATGTCCAGTAGTATACCTTAGTACTAAAACTATTTTTTAAAAAGATCTAGATGGGAAAAGGCAGTCCCTCAAGATCATGAAACAAAATAAGTTAGGCAGTCAGCAAGTAGAAAAATCTGTCAATTCTGTTTCTGGTAAAATGCTTACTTCAAAGAAATTTTTATATAGGCTGAGGCTAATATATTCAAGAGTATAAACACTTTTCCTTTGGATTACCTAAAAACAAACTTTTAAAGTATCATATTTCAATTGACTAAAAATATAGCCAAATCTGTCACAACACAACATAAAATGGACAATTATAGAATATTTTAAATTAACAGTAACAAGCCATCTACATCAAACCTTATTTCCAACTAAAACCAAACAAAAGCACAACAATCCCGTAGTGTACCAAGTGTGTATTTCAATTTACTGTATGCAATCTAACAAAAATTTGGTCATAATTTACCAGATATACATACATGATTTAAGTAGTAAAAGAAAATTCAGCTTCAAGAGAGTAAGTTCATATCTTGAGGAAAAGTAAAAGTACATTAAGAATGTAAAGCCAAAGTCCAGTTTCTATGCAATAAGTGAACTGTAGTCTAATAAAGCAGATTTAGGTGATTTTTAGATATATATCTTTGTTCTTTAATATATATTTATATATAGACAGATCTACCAATTGTAAACTAGTTTATTTAAAGGAAGGGAATAAATGGGATGAAAGAAATCTTTATACTATACTTACATATTCACAAAGAACATTTTACGTTTAAAATACTTTTTCATTCATAGTATCTTTGCCCAACTAATTTCTACCAGAAATACATTTTACTCATTTGTCTAGAACATTAAGATGTACTCATCTGTTTTAAACAAAAATCAAACAAACTATTCTTATCTGTCAGGTTTACAGTTATGTAGAAACTACAATATAGATGACAAAAGATGCATCTAACCATGTAACTGTAATTTATCTTTGATTTATCCAAGCAGAAACATCATTGTCTAACAATAAACTATTATTCTACTGAAATCAGAGACAATGATAAAGCTTGTCTCTTAAAAAACATCAACTTTCCAACTTTGATCAGATGGAGCACCAAAGGGATTATATCTGTCAAAGCATCTTTGCAATTTTTTCCACATAACTAGTATAATTTAGTTACCTGATATAAAATAGGAAAATATACTCAATTTTTATTTAAAAGAAAGCTGAAAATATGACATCCCTCAATCTTATATAATATACAATATGCTAATAAATGCCATACATGTTAACAAAACGTGAAATGCTGCTGAGAGTTCCACAATCAGCTAATTCATGTCACCAGGCTAAGTAAATCTGACAATTTCACCTCAATATGCCACCCTTTGTACCCTGAAGAATTTAGTTTACAGAATAATAAAGCTTCTCAGAATTTTATTTGTAAGATTTTTGAGACTGTTGAATCATGGTGACTACTAGGACTGTATCAAGGTGTAGTGACTTCAAGGAACAGAAAAAAATAAATTAAGTATTGATCATAATTTCAAAACAATATCCCGCTAAGTATGAAATGAAAGAGAATGCACATTTTGTGTTAATTTTAATGATAAAAGGGACATGGGTAAAAACCTGATATTTCACTTATATTGCATAACAAGCTAACCAAACTGGACATGGTGGATAAATTATAAAACAAATCATTTTACTTATTTCTATGATTTTTCTTTCAATTAGGTCTTTCAAATAGGACTGAGGTATAGTACACTGGCAAAAATAAAGAGGCAAACAAGAATAGTGCCAAAGTAACAGATACCCAAAACCGAATACCATGTCAGAAAACATCATATAGTAACCATTTATCAGATTAGAGCAGCAGAAGAAAGTTACTTCTAAATCATAATCATTTTAGTGGTATTTGTCAACTTCGCCACGATAACTTCATAACATCATTCTTCATTTGTGAAGTAGTAAAATTCATGTCAAAAGGGAAGGGGGGAATGGAGGAAAAGTCAGTTAGTTCATTCCAATAAATTACCTCTCCAGTTCTTATAAACATGCCCATCAGCACAAAATTGAGAAATAATACCTAAGACTAGAAGAGACTTGGTTTAAGTTATGAAGCAAATTAAATGGAAAATACAAGAAAATAGAACCAATGGGGTTGAAAAAGCCCCTCACTGAAAATCTGTATTAAAAAAAATAAAATTAATAAAAATAAAAATAGAAACAAAACTCTACTAGTACAAACTAGCCTGAGTGGTTTGATGGACAGAGTGATTGGGTCAAATGTCACTGTACTTCCATAAATGGATTTTCTCCATTCATGTTAAAGTAGCACATGAATGTAAGCTCTTTAAGGACTATTTTCATAGGACCCAAATAGTTACTGTATATCCTATAAATAGAAAATATTTTACTTTGATAACTGACTGAATATGTGGGGACTCCATGTAATCCCACCACATGGTTGTTTGCTGTATAGTCCTGTGCAAATATAAAAAAAATTTTTTTTTTTGCTATAAGGCTTTGACCCTACAGTTTTCACAGCAACATAACTACTATCCAGCATGTACCATATTTTGCAAGCCTTCAAGTTCAACAATCCAAATTGTCGATTCATATTAGGTCCAAATGCAGCATCCTTGAGGAGTATAGTAGGTCAGTTAATCATCTAGAGACATACAAACTTCTCCTGATTCATCCCATCGAGAGGGATCATTCTGATCTTCTCCATCATCAACTAGCTCTTCATCAGCTTCTCCTACTTCATTCTCCTCGTATTCTTCATCCCGAGGGAATTCTGTATCCTGTCCCTGATCTACACCTTCTTGCCCTCCTGGTTGTGATTTATCTGCACAGTCTACACAAACACCATAACGTCGAGATCCATGTCTTATTCCAACACTGGCTGCTAACATGAAGATCTTCTTACACACCATACATTTGTATTTTTTATCCTTTTTATGCACCTAATTGAAGGGGGGAAAAATCCAATATAAGGATATTATATATAACAGAATGCATTTGAACCACTCAAATTAAACCACACATTTAATAATGAGTGAATATACCACTGTTTCTCTGTAAAAAGCTCACTATCAGTTCATAAAGTCAAACTCTTTGTTTAAAGCAATTTAGGAGACAATCTTCCTTAAATTCACAATTAACTGTTTAAATCCCTTTAAACTTCACTGACATAAATACAGTTTATCTCAAAGATTAGCTGTATTTAAAGTTACTTACCAGGGAATGTCTTTTTACATGTTCTCTTCGAGTAAACAGTTTTCCACAAATATCACAGCTAAATGATCTCACTCCTGTGTGAATGAGCAAGTGCCTTTTTAGTGTTCGTCTGTATTTGGCTACATAGCTACAATGAGGGCATTTTAACTTGTTCATGATTAGAGATGATTCACCTATGAGAATTAACAAAAAAAGAGAAAGTGCTTATTATATATTAAACAGAAAACTTGCTATCAAAACTTATCTCTGAGAACAGCAATTATGTAGAACTACTGATACTTGTTTTTTTAAAAAATGCAGAATATGAAAGCTTTTAATTCTTAACAATTATTTAATAATTCTGTATTTGTTTAGTTGACTAATACTTGCCATTTTCCCAAGTTTCTTGTTTTGGCCAAGATTCTGGCAATAATCCATACTTGAAATCATTTGAAGCACCTGGTATCAATCCATACTTGAAATCATTTGAAGTACTTGGTATCAATCCATACTTGAAATCATTTGAAGGACCAGGCATCAAACCATACTTGAAATCATGTGAAGTACCTAGTACAAGTAAAAAGTCTGAATTAGTAATGGTAATAAAGATCTGTCTCTTATCAGAGTCAGAAAACAGAAAATATATTTATATCCTATGAGCACTGATAGAACTTCATAGTGAGTTAAATAAAACTGTATTTTAGTCTAAAATTGAGATGTCTTCCTACTTTATTATCACAATTAAACAAAATACTATTCAACTATAATAGAAGAAATTCAGTTAAAAAAAAAAAAAATCATGGGCCAGGCACAGTGGCTCATGCATATAATCCCAGCACTTTGGGAGGCTGAGGCAGAAGGATCACTTGAGCCCAGGAGTTTGCAACCAGCCTGAGCAACATGGAGAAACTCCATCTCCGTCTCTACAAAAAAATTTTAAAAATTAGCTGGGCATGGTGGTGGGTGCCTGCAGTCCCAGCTACTTGGGAAGATCATTTGAGCCCAGGAGTTGCAGTGATTCAAGATTGCGCCACTGTACTCCAGCCTGGGTGACAGTGAGACAACGTCTCGACAACAACAACAACAACAACAACAACAACAACAAAAAGGTGCCGGTGGGGAGAAAAAAACATGAGTATCATTTAATTGTGTAGACGCCACAAGAAATTACCCTTTTAAAGGATGGGTATATTCAAACCAGAACTCCTAATAGTTGCTTTTTTCTAACTACTCTATCACTTGAGATTTTATCACCCTAAAGTCTAGCTATCAAATGGGATATTCTCCTTATTACAAACCCAGAACAGGCACATAATTTTAAGATTAATTAGTATAGAAAAATGGACTGAGAATAAAGAATATACACAGGATAATTAAACATTTAAAGTTCTATTACTACATCATTGTTGTTTCAGACATATTAGGGCAAGGTAACTGAATGCTCTCAGGGTTCACTGAGATTTCTTTCTAACTCCATCCTTAAATAAAATAACGTGTAGAAGATAGAATCAAAATAGAATAATGCATGTGCCTAAGGATCTTCAGATTAGCAAGGGCGGGAATTATATCCATCGGATTTAATTCCATCTTTAATGTAATTCCTTGGACCAGGAACCTTTTGGCAATAGGAATATATCCAGAATCTTCCACAACTATTGCCACCCTGATCCAATCAATGGTGAGCTCTAGCCCCTGGACTGTCTTCAGTAGCCACCAAAAACTTGTCTCCCTACTTCCACTGTTGCCTTCCTGGAGCCTGTTCTGAGGAGAGAAATCACAGATTCTTTAAAACACTACCTTAAGGCAGATCACCATCAGCTTACAAGGCTGCAAAGACTACCCACCCTCACAATAAAAGCTAGAGACTTTCAGTATCTTCCAAAGCTTTACCTGGTGGAGCCCTGGCTTCCAACCACCCTTTCAGTCACTCTATTCCAACCATACTGACCTCTGTGCTGTTCCTCGTCCATGATAAGCATGCTCCCAATTCAAAGCACTTAAGCTGCCTAAAACACTCCTTGCCAAGATACAGTTCATTCAAGCAGCAATAATACATTTTCCTCCCATGGGCATCATGGTTTCAAAAGTAAAGAATGTTTACCCAAATGGATTTGCTAAGAATCATTTCCCATATATGTTCCTAGACATGTCGTTCCTCTTAAAAACTAAGATAACTTAAGATTCCTTTTGGTGAAAGTCTTAATACCCAACAAAGTAAAAATGTCTCTAAAGTATTTTAAAACTGCACATCATTACTATTACTGTAAACTGTGCTGTACTTGGAATATCTTGACCGGTTTTTGATGTAAAGAAAGCTCCCTGCACCCATAGCTACATATAATTCAACTATAATTCATCATAGTTGCACCTAATTTGTGTTTGGAAGTAAGCTGTAAGAATCCTAAAGTGAAGCATTTCTGGGTGAGGGATAAAGAATGGGATGGAGGTGGTAGCCTGGAGGTCAACCTACTGTTAGTTTCACATTTCTAAATAAAGTTTGAGCTTTATGATCCATATTTCTTGTCTAAATCAGTACAAAGTCAAACTCCAAGACAGCAAGAACTGTGCCTATCTTACTTGCCTTGGTTTTTCTACTGTCTAAGACATATGCCCTACGATTACTTGTAGAATAAATGTTATCTAGCACATGCCAATATGTTCTTCTGACTTGCTTAAAATAACTTGGGAAACTAGTGTCAAAAGACATGTTAGATGTTCTAATATCTACAATTATTCACAACATATAAGAATAAGGAAATAGGCCAGGCACAGTAGTTCGTGCCTGTCATCCCAGTAATTTGAGAGGCTGTGGGAGGATCGCTTGAGCCCATGAGATTCAGGCCAGCCTGGGTGACAAAGCGAGAGCCCATCTCAAAAGAAAGACAGAAGAATATCCCTAAAACAATTTGTAAACTGAAAATCCAAGATTCAACATCCATGATAACAAGGAATGTAACACTCTATCTGGAACACAAAATGATAATTCAAATTAAGTAAACCTTGCCCCAAATTTCTTTCATCTCTCCTAATTCTTATAACAGAGAATACTTGTAGGAATTACAAGAGTGGCCTGAATAAAGGTACTGTCATTGTAATTCAATACACTTAAGGATCATTAAGGTCATAGAGCTCTTCAAGATGGTGCTTACTGATCAATAATATCCTTCTGGGTACATTATTCCATAATAGAAAACTAAGGAAAAGGCAATGTAAGTTTTTGACATCAAAATCATCAAGCAAAGGCTGATCTCAGATGCAAAAATACTAATGAATCAAAATGTCCCCTTTAAGAGGAATAACCCTATATCAAAGATTTACAAATTTAAAAGTTTACATATGAATTCACAGGCCCCTAACTAAACCCATTCTTGGACTAGATTTCAAAACTGAGAAAGCAAGTGCAATAACATCTTCTTGTGCTGTTAGCAATTTTCTGTACAAACAAAATCTTTAAAATTCAACACATCTGACGTATGAACTGCTAAATTCAAAACTTATTTTGTAAATTCTTTTAGACAGTCAGGGGAAACCACCTTAAGGCAGTTTCTTCAGAAATGTGGCTTTATTTTGGTCAGTACATACTGAATTCAGAGCCCATGACTACTTTTTGTAAGAAGTACCTCATTGTCTCTGTTCTCATCAACTTTGAAAACAACTCCAAAGTTAGTCAAACTGAATCAATCAATAAACATCCATATGTATCTTCAACAAATACTAGCTTTGTCATGTTTTTATGTACACACACACATACATGCTTTCTATGCACTATTTGAAAACATGCATGCTCATAACTTCAAGCCTAAATGCATCTTCTAGAACATGCTCCTAGATAACCACCGCATAAGAAATTTAAAATTGCTTATCACTTAACACATACTACATATTCTAATTTCCGGTTGGCCCCAAAATGTCCTCTTTAGTCATTTTTTGTTCCCATGATCTAAGCAAGATCCATGCTGCACTTTAGTTTACTTCCTTGGTCTCCTTCAATCTAGTGGTTTCCCCACTTGTCTATCATAACATTAACATTTTAGAGTTTGGACAGGTTTGGACTACCTGTCGTATACATCGATGTCTGGGTTTTCCTTTGTCATCAGATACAAGCTAAACAGTTTCTCAAGAATACTGCATAAGAAATGTTGTGTGCCAGGGAGTACATCAAATCAGTCAACCTTTAATTTCAGTTTGTTCTCTTACTAATGACACTTAAGTTTAATCACTTAGTTACGACAATCTTCCTCAGATCTCTTTATTCTAAATTTACCTTTTCCCCTTTGCAAGTGGAAATCATCTATGGGAATCTATGGGAATAATTTGAGGCCATGTGAATATGATATTCCCCAACAACCTTTCGCCCAATCATAGTGGGACAAGCCCATTAACAGTGGCTTAACATTCACTGATGATTTTGAATTATTTCCTGTGGGGGTTGCAAAATAGCTATTTTTCCAATTCTATCATTCTTCTATCAGCTTGGCATTCTTCTGTAAAGATTGACTTTATTTTACTCTATTTCATTCATAACATACTCATGAATTCTTTGTTTTTATATTCATCAAGCTTCCTCCAATGCACTGCTGATATCACACAGAACTAATCAACATTTTCTATAGCCATTAACTACACCATCATTTTGCATAAAAGCTAATTAAAATAAATTCAATCATTATTGTAATTACCATTTCCGTTCCGTATCTATATACCAGCAGGAAGCCATAAGGCATATTAACTCAATTACTTTTTATATGTAAGAGTTTTTAAACTAAACAAATGACTCCCTCAAACATACAAAACCAGAAACATCAATTTGCATTCACCAATTTTCCAAAGTCATCATGAACATAGCTAACATAGATTGAGAGTAGTTATATACAATAGAACCCCTTATGGGAGAGAAATTACAGTAGGCTGCAGGTAAGATGTAACACTTCCCAAACTTAAATGTACTGTTGCTAAAATCTTACTGTACCTACCAGCATCACCTCCATCTTGACTAGTGCCAGCTTCAGCCAATAAATTTGCATTCACATTCCTATCACCATCTGGCCCCGAGAGTAGAGCACCATCTAAATCTGAAAAGGAAACAGAAAAATTTATCTACAAACCACACCACAGCCACCACCCAAAACACCACTCTTTCTTGGAACTGTTTCTTAAATAAAAAGTACCATCTGTAAGTACTGAATTATCTACTGTGTTCAATACTACAAGGCTCACAGAATCCTAAGACATGTACAGTGAGTACAGTGTACTGGTTAGGAATGGGCTGTAGAACCAGGGTGAATTAGGTGCCACTCATATTTCTGTTACAGGCTACGTGACCATGTGCCTTAGTTTCTCCCTAATTTATAGCATAGATGTGATCTAGGAATCTAATTGGATAATGTAACAAGCCAAGTGTTACAATTATGGTAATTGACACTCAAACAATACTGCTAGTACTAACTAGTAAGTACTAGACGTATAAAACACATTGTTGGTGCATCCGTATTGGTTCACAAGTGGATAAGACCAACTAAAGCTAGAATGCTTGACTGGAAGTGGTGGCTCAGGCCTATAATCCCAGCACTTTGGGAAGCTGAGGTGGGCGGATCACTTGAGGCCAGGAGTTCGAGATCAGCCTGGTCAACATGGAAAAACTACACCTCTACAAAAAATACAAAAATGAGCCAGGTGTGGTGGCACACACCTGTAGTCCCAGCTACTCGGGAGGCTGAGGTGGGAGGATCTGCCTGAGCCCAGGAGGCAGAGGCTACAGCGAGCTGAAATCACACCACTGCACTCCAGTCTGGGGCAACAGAGTGAGACCCCATCTCAAAAAAAAAAGTTTGACTGTCAGAATACAGAATATAGATGGCAAATAAAACCATGGGAGTGAAACAGATGAGACAGTGAGAAAAGATTAAGTACACTGAAGAATCCTAACATTTAATGAGTTACAAAAAAACATATAAAAATCCTTTAAGGGAAAAGTAGTCCACTTTGTCAACACTCCCTAGAATTCAAGATGAATGCTAAAAATGGACATCACTTTCATTCAATAAGCACCTAGGATGTCACTGGTAATCTTACTGAGCGATACTGGTGAGTAGGTGGGCAAGCAGATAAAATGAGTGGTCTGTTGTGAAGAGATGATCATCAGTTAAGAAAAAATGCTGACAATCTTTCTGAGAAATTTAACTATAAAAGGGAAGTATAGGAAATAGGGTAATGATTTTTTTCTTTTTTAAGAAAGTGAAACTTACATTTTTTTTGGAGACAGGGTCTCCCTCCGTCACCCAGGCTGGAGTGCAGTGAGATGGTGCAGTGGCACGATCTCAGCTCACTGCAACCTCTGCCTCCCAGGTTCAACCGATCCTCCTACTTCAGCCTCTCAAACAGCTGGGACTACAGGTGCACACCACCACACCTAGCTAATTTTTTGTAATTTTTTGTAGAGACAGGGTCTCACTATGTTGCCCAGGCTGGTCTTGAATGCCTGAGCTCAAGCAATCCTCCTGCCTTGGCCTTCTAAAGTGCTGGGAGTGCAGGCATGAACCACAGCACCTGGCCAAAAGTTACGTATTTAAATGCTGACAGGAAGGAGTCACTAAAGGGAGAAGTTAAAGATACTAAAGATATTGCTGCGAAGAGAAGGAATTAACCATTGTGTAACATTCCTAAGGAGTCTTGCAATACAGGGGCACAGGTCTGGGTACTTAAGAGAGACAGCAAAGACAATCAGTGTTAAAGCCAAAACTTAAGGACAGAGTTAAAGCCAAAACTTAAGGATATTCCACCAGGCTGTTGGTTTCTCTTTTCTCTGTAAGGTGAAATTAGTAGAATGTAGCATTATTGCTTAGAATAAATGGGTTGGAAGTCAGAACAATGAACAAGCATTTAATGTGGAAAGAACAGTAAATAGATACAGAACTCCTCTGCCCAATCCTTAAGAACAGGGATACTGCTTAGGTATCTAGGATTATACCTAGATAGGATACTATTTAGGTATTTTCCCAGTATTTATCATAATGCATGATAAATAAAAGGCTTTTTAAAATATTGTTTGCCAGGCATGGTGGCTCAAGCCTGTAATCCCAGCACTTTGGGATATATATGTATTGTAGTTAAATGCTGGCTTGAATAGTCTGCCCTTTGCAACTTGTATCACTAAACAAAGTTTAGTTTTAATTCATGGTATCTGAAGAACAATTTGGTTTTTTGGTCTACAATTAAACTAAAACCTATCATGAACTGAAAATATTTAACTGAAATTTAGTGGTTTTGTTTTCTTAAAGTTAAATGTATTTCAATAATAAAAAAATAACATTGGTCAGGCATGTACTAGTCCTAGCTACTGAGGAGGCTGAGGCGGGAGGATGACTTGAGCCCAGGAGTCCAAGGCTGCAGTGAGCTACAATCACACGACTATACTCCAGTCCGGGCAAGAGTGGGACCCTGTCTCAACAAAATTGAAATAAAAATAAAAAATACAATTATTCAATTTCACTAGACTTCTCAATCTTTTTTAAAAAAGTCATCATTCTGAAATGCAGTCTGTTCAAAGGACATTTCTCACAATTCTGCCGAGTGGGTTTTCAAATACAGGTTTCTATTTATGCAAAATTCTACAGTGAATTGCTGAAGGCTTTCCTCAATTCTTAAGAGGCATTTCCTATCTCCTACCCTACCCCTAGAGTACTGTGTTAGAACTTGTGATTTCTAATTCTACATGGACAACAAGTATAGACCTCCTTGGCCAAAACCTTATGAAATAAATAGCAAGTGTATTTGTCTCATGTCTCTTTTGAAAGGCACCAACTACTTGGTTCTTGGTATCAAAACAAATCTCAAAACAGGTGAGTTCTTCCAAGTTGACAATCTTTTGACAATAGTGTGCTTAACTTTCAGGACGCAATATATTATGTCACTGCTTACCTTATTCAAAACCAGCTAAACCACCTAGTAACTCATTATTAGAGATGTTGATGTGAATGGAATAGAAGCCAGACAACCAACCATTTACTTGACATGAATAAATTTTGCTTCATTAGGAAGCATGATAGCAATTCTTGGCCATCATCTTTTTCTCTAAAATTACAAGATTACAAAATAAACTCTAATACACCTGCTTTTGTGGTATCAAGTATCCTCCTATGGGAATCTTAAGCTTCATTTAAAGGTAGCAAAAAAAGGGCTAAGATTTCTTTGCAAACAGCACAAATCCTTTTGGAAGACTGATTCAAACATTAGTTTCCTTACCCCTCTTCTCACTATGCACTTGTCTAAAACACACACACAACACACACACACACACACACACACACACACAAGACACCACGCACTGGTTTCACAAGATGACGGCTATTTTTCTGACTGGTGGCAGGCACACATGTGGCATGTAATATTCAAATGACCAGAACTAAATGACAAGCCATGTAGGATGTCTTCTATTTTAAAAAATGTCTTTTCTCAGTGAACAGATAGCAATCTCTATAACAAAAAACAGATTGTATGCATCCAGCAGTAAAATCTTTCAACATTTTATCAATGAGCAAACTAAGGCTGAGAGAGGTTAAATAACAAGCTAATGGCAGAGGTCTGCACTATTTAGTAACTGTATTACCTTGCTTCCTGATAGTTTATTACAAGCACCAAGCCTCAGGGCCTGGCACATAAGCAGGCAATCAAAAAACTACAATTTGCAATGCTGGGAACATGAGAGCAGAAGTATATTCACACGTACTTTGCTGCTGACACTTAATATGCTCTTTTTGTGAAATGAACAAAAATAAACATTAATTCCCCTGTCTTAAACCAGCATCCATTTTATTACTTTCCCTTTATTTAACAACATATTCTCCAAAATCTTAAGGATACCAAGGTACTAGCTATCATTGCTCTTTACAGTAATACTTTTTGTCTACTTTAAAGCAACCTCCTCCTCAGAATTCACATTTATATTATTTCCCTAATTAACCATGTATTGCATTTTTAAAACTATCTTCATGAGAGGTATTATTCATGGAAGGACAGATACAGTGGCTCATGTCTGTCCCAGCACTTTGGGAGGAGGCCAAAATAGGAGGATCGCTTGAGCCCAAGAGTTCAAGGCTGCAGCGAGCTCCCACTGCACTCCCTCCATGGGCGAAAGACCAAGACCCTGTCTCCTAAAAAAAATGAAAATATTACCATAGATTTTAAAAAATCATATAACAAACAGTGGAAAAAGAATGAGATGAGATTAAAAGACTGGTCTAAATCTCAGTCTCTACCTCCCAAAAATGTGCCCTTGACCAATGATATTAGTAAATGAAAATTCTGAGCAAAGTACAAGACAAAACAAAGTATCATTAAAGACAAGACTAATCTTGGTGCCTTGGTCATGTCAGAAATCTCATAGATCATGGTGGGCTACCAACCCTTCCAAATTATGTGTGAAGTGAGTAGCATAGCACCTGCCTGTGAATGCTAAATTAAACAAGACTGAGTTGGAAAGAAGGTTTCCCTGACCATTTGCTTGTGATTCTCAATATTCCAACCATTAGGCAAGTGCAGACTAATCCAGATTTTCTTAGAATACAAATACTCTTGAAAAGATATAAGACACTGGGAAAGAAGTTTTAAGAAACAGCTAAACAAGTTGTATAAAAACTCAGACTCAGATCTACTCAACTTTCATTTTCATTTAAATACATTATCAGCCAAGTTTCTCTTATGGTAACAGTTTCAGAACTAAAAGCAAATGCATTCGGTGCTTTTTCCCCCCATAAACAGGTACAGACTTTTTCTCTTCGGTTTTCTCCTTTCAGTGGACAGTAAATTCAGTTGCGAATGTATTATATAAACCACCCTTTACAGTTCCTATAGCGGCCTTTTAAACTCAAAATAGTTTCCCTTTCACTCGCAAACTCATTGACAAGTGACTGCCCCATCTTAGACTAGGCTCAAGTGTTTCTTCCTTGCATTATTCCAAAGTGCTGTTATTTCTCCCTAACAGGTTCCCCTAGTACATGCCCCACCTCCAATTCATGAAAAATGCTCTTAAACTTTGTAGTCTTAAATGCAACATAAACAGATCAAATCTCTAAAAACCACTCATTACTTCAGAGTCTGTAAAACAAGTCACAATACAAAAATAACTAGTTATACCTATAGACAAGATGGTAGGAAATTGGAGATGTCCCCACAACACTATTCCTTTTCTATTCTTCTACCCACTCATTCCAATTTCTTCCCACCTTGCAAGTCAACGAATGTTCTTCTCCTCCTCCTAGCAAACTTGTAAATAACAAAAGATTCACTCACACTGCCTTCTCTATGAAGCCTTCCCCAACTCTCCTGGAGAGTTAGGACTGTTCCACTGCACCCCCTCATGCATCTTAAATAATCTAATTTTAACGTTTATCACATGGCACTGCATATGCTTCTACCCCACAGTCACCCTATTGTGAGTAAGTTCCACATAAGGGACTCCTCAATCTTGACATTATGTGGCCTATTGCTCAGTGTCTTTAGATTTTAAATAAATACATTTCCCAATTTCCTATTATATGTGGAAAGCTATTTTGGAGTTCCCAGAAAGTTGTAACATTTCTGAAGAGTAAAGCTTTGAATGAAAATTTACACTATCTGGTCACCCTACTATATATTAAGGCTGTATCAGAAACCAAAAATTCAGTTCTATAAAAAACTTTCAGGGACTGACCTTTATATGGTTTAGACAATTTAACACCTTCAGCAGGAAGAAGTCACAAAAACATCTTAACTGACCCAGCTCTTCAGCTTTACTCTGACCACTTAAAGAGTTTCCAACTTACAGGTAATAATCACCAGCACAGCCACTTCTTGGGTCAAGTACAATACAGGGAAGGAAAGCCAACAGTAAGCAGAGCAAAAGGGGAAAAAGTGGCAGACTACTATTTCCACTACCATATGGTTGCGTACTACCATCTTTTAAAATTAAATACTGAAGATTCTTACGCATTAGTATATTGTGTAACTTATTAACTATTATTTATTTTTAAAAATAAGCATCAGGGCTGGGTACAGTGGCTGCAACCCCAGCACTCTGGGAGGCTGAGGCAGGAGGAGAGTTGAGCCCAAGAGCTGGAGACCAGTGTGGGCAATATAATGAGACCCTGTCTCTATTTTTAAAATCTTTTAAAAAATTAGTCAAGAGTGGTGGCCCGTGCCTGTAGGTGTGCCCAGGTACTCAGAGGCTGAGGCAGGAGGATCACTTGGGCCCAGGAGTTTGAGGCTGTAGTGAGCTATGATCACTGTACTCCAGCCTGGATGACAGAGGGAGATCTTTTTTTTTTTTTGAGACACAGTCTTGCTCTGTCCCCCAGGCTGGAGTGCAGTGGCACGATCTTGGCTCACTGCAACCCCCGCTCCCGGATTCATGCCATTCACCTGCCTCATCCTTCCAAACAGCTGGGACTATAGGCACCTGCCACCACGCCCGGCTAATTTTTTTGTATTTTTAGTAGAGACAGGGTTTCACCGTGTTAGCCATGATGGTCTCCATCTCCTGACCTTGTGATCCACCGGCCTCGGCCTCGCAAAGTGCGGGGATTACAGGCATGAGCCACTGCACCCGGCCTTTTTTTTTTTTTGAGATGGAGTCTCGCTCTGTCACTTGGCTGGAGTACAGTGGCATGATCTCTGCCTCCCAGGTTAAAGTGATTCTCCTGCCTCAGCCTCCCGAGTAGCTGGGATAATAGGCACGCACCACTACGCCCAGCTATTTTTGTATTTTTAGTAGAGTCGGGGTTTCACCATGTTGGCCAGGATGGTCTCGATCTCTTGACCTCCTGATCCGCCCGCCTCGGCCTCCCAAAGTGCTGGGATTACAGGCGTGAGCCACCGCACCTGGCCTCAGAGGGAGATCTTGTCTCTTAGTAAAATATAAAATAAAATAAAATAAGCATCTGGCTTTCAGCATCCTCCCCCCAATTATTAGAACCCCAAGTTACTAACGAAAAATGAAATTAAATTCTGACTTCTAGCTCATCCTTCATAGCATACTCCATGGGACGCCTAAAAGGTCTAGCAAAACACCTGGAATCTCCTAAGAGAATAAAAACTAATCCAGGTCCATAAATCTGTTACGTGAGACCCTTGGGGTAAGACTTAGAATGCAGAATGTCTCAGATTTTATAGCTATGACTGTAACACCTCATGTGGGGTCTGGAGTAGCACCCTATAATCAAAACATTAATATTTATACAAAACATTAATATTTATATGGTAAAACATGAATATTTGTAGGGCGTGCTGGCTCACGCCTACAATTCCAGCACTTTGGGAGGTCAAGGCAGGTGGATCACCTGAGGTCAGGAGTTCAAGACCAGCCTGACCAACTTGGAGAAACCCCGTCTTGTCTCTACTAAAAATACAAAATTAGCCAGGCATGGTAGCACATGCCTGTAATCCCAGCTACTCGGGAGGCTGAGGCAGGAGAATCGTTTGAACCCGGGAGGTGGAGGTTGCTGTGAGCCGAGATCACACCATTCATTGCACTCCAGCCTGGGCAACAAGAGTGAAACTCCATTTCAAAAGAAAAAAGAAAAAAAACCCATGAATATTCACATTTAAGGAAGTAAAAAAATACAAATAGCTGATTTGTTGCCAAAATGATTAAGAAAAAGCTTTGGGTCTCCAGAGCTTTTAAGATTTCAGAATTTTAAGGTAGAAATTTTACTTCTTTCCCATTAGGGAGGCTGTCTGAGATATACTCAAGGCTAGTATTGTGGCAAAACTAAATCTAAAGCCCAAGTCTCCTTCACCAAAGCCATGTCCCATGGTTTTGAAACATATTTTAGACTGGACACGGTGGCTAAAGCCTGTAATCCCAGCACTTTGGGAGGTCAGGCTAGAGGATCCCTTGAGCCTGAGACCAGCCTCCCAGGCAACAAAGCGAGACTTCATCTTTACTAAAAAAAAAAAATATATATATATATATTAGCCAGGCATGGTGGTGCACGCTCACCTGTAGTCCCAAGTACTGTGGGGCTGATTGTGGGAGAGTGAGACGAGAGAATCACTTGAGCCCAGGAGGCAGAGGTTTCTGTAAGCCATGATCCTGACACTGCACTCCAGCCTGGGTGACAGAGCAAGACTCTGTCTCAAATATATGCCTTATTAGGATTTGTTAAATCTATCTAGTTTGAATATTCTTTTCTCAAAATAGTTTTCAAAGTACTAAATTATGTGCTTTTTTACCAAAAAAGCAATTACACAAATAAACGCAAAGCTTAAACCTGATTTCAACTCTACTTGTAAGGATTAATACAGACCTAAAAATGTTGCAAAACTCCTTTTCCATCAGAAGTCTAGGTGAAAGAAACTTCCAGATTATTTAAAAGAATTCTAAATTTTATCTTTTGATCAACTAAAATTACCTTACATTTGAGTACTCGTATGGCATAAGAAAAAAAATCATTTACACAGACTACATCAGCTTGTGGCAAATATCAAAAAATATAATAATCGACTGCATTTACCAGAAAATATCTGAGGAAACTGTCCATTATATTACTTGGTGTCAACTACACAAAAAACGGAGAAATTCCTTTCAGAAGACGGTACCAGGAAGTTTGTCATCCTGGTAGAACTGGTATGTTCTTCTCTTTTAAGAATGTTTAGTATTTTAGAGCCAATTAAAAGCTTAATTAGGCCGGGCGCGGTGGCTCAAGCCTGTAATCCCAGCACTTTGGGAGGCCGAGACGGGCAGATCGCGAGGTCAGGAGATCGAGACCATCCTGGCTAATACGGTGAAACCCTGTCTCTACTTAAAATACAAAAAAATAGCCGGGCGACAAGGCGGGCGCCTGTGGTCCCAGCTACTCGGGAGGCTGAGGCAGGAGAATGGCGTAAACCCGGGAGGCGGAGCTTGCAGTGAGCTGAGATCCGGCCACTGCACTCCAGCCTGGGCGGCAGAGCAAGACTCCGTCTCAAAAAAAAAAAAAAAAAAAAAAAAGCTTAATTAGGGCAACCACATTTATATCCATGATGAGCACTCTTCTTTGCCAATTATACTTTATTTTGCTAATTTGTTTCTTTCGTCATTTCAAAATAAGGTATGTATGCATGCAATGTACATACAGAGTAAAATTATTCATAATAGGCAGAAGTTACTAGTATGACAGGTATAAATTTAAAAATCTAGGCTCAGAAAACCATGTTCCTTGAGCCCACAGAATAAAATGATTTTTAAAAATGAGATTAACACCTGACTTGTACTAGTTAAATGGGACACAACATGTGTGAACACACATTGTAAAACAAATTTAGGCACTAGTTATCTGTACTTCTGTAATTCAATTTCTAATCTCAGGTTATCTACTTTATTTGGCTAAAATTTAATGTTTCCTGGTTGCAAATTAGCAAGGCAAGAATTTTGAAATTTTTACATTATCAGAGCAATTCATTCATGACATCATTTTTACCCTTATTTGATCACCCAGATTTTAGTTTTTGATGACAGTTTTAATTATTCCATAATCCCAGTATGTGCATATTCTCTTAGGACAGAAGTTTCTAACTTTCCTGAGTTCTACCTTCAAGTATTCTTGCATATCAGAAATGATCTGAAGCGAAGTCAAACAACAAATATGACGCTGTAGTGAGTCAAACAACAAATACGTTAATTTCAAGATAAAAAAATACCATCTGAATAAAAACTCTGCAGCTACAGGTATACCTTCTTACCTCAATTTTTAAAAGGCACCCAAACAAAAGCTTCAACATTATACAAGACAGCGTTATTAGAGCTCTATCTTACAAACTCTGGGCTGACCTGGGGGAAGTCACAGTAACTAGAAGAGACCCACAAATCCAAACATGCCAAGCATTGTTTGCAGACTGAACAATTCACTAAGACTTTTCAGATGTTTGCTACAGAACTTTACATTCATTTAAAAGCATTTATTTCATGGAAAACTTTTTGTTTTCTCAACAAATGGAAATTAAAGCATAACTAATGATGAAGGGGACCATAAAAATATTTTAAAGTTAAACGGAACTAATTTTTTAAAAAGATAGGAATCTACTACTTTAGTGGTTAATTGCAAGGTTGTAATGCAGGATAGTTCTAAATATGCAACCTGCCTCTTTCTACTTTTACTAGCTGAATGACCTTGGGACCTTGGGAAGGCCTTAACCTTGGTAAACACAGGCTGACTGTGTTTTATATTGGTCAGAACTTGCCTGGAAAGTTAGAATAAATTCTGTGCATTAATCACAAGGTGGGCAGAAGAGCACATAGCCTACAAAAACAGGACTTTTTAAATGTCTAACATTTGAAGGGTTAGCAGGTAGATTAGAGGAATTAGGTTAGGTTTAAATTATACTATTTCAAGCAGGGCACAGTGGCTCATGCCTGTATTCCCAGCACTCTGGGAGGCCGAAGCGGGCAGATCACTTGAGGTCAGGAGTTCCAGACCAGCCTGGCCAACATACAGTGAAACTCTCTACTAAAAATACAAAATACAAAAATTAGCTGGGTGTAGTGGTGCACGCCGGTAGTCTCAGCTACCTGGGAAGCTGAGGCAGGAGAAAGCTTGAATCTGGGAGGCGGAGGTTTCAGTGAGCCAAAATTATGCCACTGCACTCCAGCCTTGGTGACACAGGGAGACTCTCTCAAAAAAATAAATAAATACAATTAATTAATTAATTATAAATTATACTATTCCCGACGACAGAATTAGGAAGTTATAGAAAAGCAAATTTTGGCTACATTTAAAATGACTACCTAATAATCAGTCACCCTACACTGGAAGCTGTTTAAGGAAGTCTTTACAAGCAGTCAAAAAAATCAAGCTGAGGCTAAGACCATCTATTTGGCATTCGGTAGAAAGTACACAGCACCAGAAAACTGGATATGAATAACCTCAATAGTCTTTTCCAAGTTTAAGGAGGACTGCCATGACCAAGAGAGTTATTTCATATTTGTCACTTCATTTTCATAATCTATAAAATCAACACAATATTTTAATGAGGAAACTGAGGACAAGAGCTTAATTTGATAATGGACTACAGTGGGTAGGTGGCATAGCTTATTTTCAAATTCATTATGTTTGATTCAATTTAGGCTCTTTCCAATATAGTAATATTTGCTTATCTCAACCTTAACTCACAGAATTACCTATAGAACCTTAAAAAAAAATTCCACATCCAAACCACATTCCATACCAATTAAACTGGAATCCACAGGAAGAGAGACCCCTTACGGTATGTAACACTCCCAAGTGATCCCAACGTGCATAGCTATGATTAAGAACCACTGCTATATACGAAGGGTTGGCAAGTTTTACTGGAACACACCTACCTTCATTTGTTTACATATTACAAATGACTGCTTCATGTCACAAGTGGCAGAGTTGATGAGCTGATTTTTATGGCCAACAAAGGTGAAAGTCTTTTTTTTTTTTTTTTTTTAACTGTTTTAGCCCTTTACAGTAAAAATTCACCAGTCCTTGGCTCTAAATCATATTATACCCTAACCATAATGCTCGAGACCCATTTTTTTTTTTCCCACCAAATAACATCGGTGGCACTGACAGAACCAAATTTGTGAGTTAAGCAAGGTTTGGATACCAAACTGCTAACAACGAAATGAAAATGATCCTTTTTAAGAGATGGATGGGCACAGTGGCTCACACATGCAATCCCAACACGTTGGGAGGCCGAGGTGGGTGGATCTGAGGTCAGGAGGTCTAGACCAGCTTGGCCAACATGGTGAGACCCCATCTCTAGTAATAATACAAAAATCAGCCAGGCATGGTGGCATGTGCCTGTAATCCCAGCTACTTGGGAGGCTCAGGTAGGAGAATCACTTGAACATAGAAGGCAGTGGTTGCAGTGCACCAAGATTGTGCCACTGCACTCCAGCCTGGGAAACAGACTCCATTTAAAAAAAAAAAACAGACATAAGAGATAAAGTATGTTAGACCACCAATTAATTTTTGATAGAACTAGTCCATTGATACAACCATGGCGAGGAAATACTTGATAAAAATTGCTAGTAATATTATTTTTGAAAGTATGCATTGTAGTTCATTATTAATGCTTTTCTTTAAGTCACTCCAATTATATGTGGCATTAATTTTTTAAATCGGGTTACTGCTGTTGCCATCAAACAAGCACTACACCCAAAAGATCTTATTTATTCTTTAAAGAAAAGTGTGTGTATTTAAAAACACTACAGGGTTTCCACCATACTGTTAAATAGGAATAATCCATACAGCAGGAAGACAATGTAGCTCTAATAAGAAATTTGTCAAGGTCTTCTATATAATTAAGACAAAACAAAGTGCTGGCTAAGGAGTCTATCTACCCTTAATATTTTATTTAACTAAATTGTCTCAGGGATTTTATTGTTAAAACTTGATATAAAGTACAAGGAAAAAGATCAACAAATAGTATTATATATACACACTAGCTGATTTTCACACAGTAAAAATTTCACACACACACACACACACACACACACACACACACTCCTACCTCTGAAAGCTAACCCAAATCTAAAAAGCCAGAGGAACATTTCACAGGATTACTATGGCATTTTGCCCTCTGGCAACTAAAAATAGTGATTCATTTAACAGAAAATACTCCATCCTCAAATGACCACCATCGTGCAAATCAGACACTGAACAGTTATGGTGCTTTGAAGTGAAAAAAACAAGCATTAAATAATGTATGACAGTGGTGGACAAGTCTCGGTTATGCATAGGAAACCTCAAACCTACTAAGCTTCTTCAAAAAAAGATACACACAGTCAGATTAAACTAAAGACTTAACAATGGTCTTCTTCTTTTAAAAAAATTCCCACCATCAATGTGATTCTCTAAGATTCCTATATAACTTTTGGAGGGAAATATATCGAAGAGAAAGGCCTCAGAGGCTTTGCAACTAATGCAAAGGTGAATGAAAATCAGGTGACAGTGGACAAACAAAATAGCTTCTAGTGTGAGAACAGAACAGCAGCTGCTCTAGGCCAGGTGTGGTGGCTCATGCCTGTAATACCAACACTTTGGGAGGCCAAGGGAAGCGGATCACCTGAGGTCAGGGGTTCGATACCAGCCTGGACAACATGGTGAAATGCCATCTCTACCAAAAATACAAAAATTAGCTGGGTGTGGTGGCAGCTACTCAGGAGGCTGAGGTAGGAGTACTGCTTGAACCCGGGAGGCAGAGTTTGCAGTGAGACTCCAGCCTGGGCTACAGAGTGAGACTCCGACTCAAAAATAAATACATAAATAAATAAATAAATAAATAATAACAGAAGAACAGTAGCCCTAAATAAACTAGAATACCATAATCTCATAATTGGCAAAATTCTTTGAAACACTCAAATCTGTTTTAACAGCCAAAAATAAAAAAGTTGTTAAGGTGGTCTCTGAAATAACAAAGTGATTATATATTGCAACTAAAGATTCTATCTTTCCCAGCACTGGGTATAAAATAGTGAGCACAGAGGCTAAAAATGAGGAAAATCAAAGACCCGTACATGCAGCAGAGTCCACGTTCCTTAACAATATATGCAATACTTGGCTATTAATACATCTTTTGATAAACTCACATATATATGTGTTGAAAAAAGACAAAGAAAATATACCAAATATGTTATGCATTTGAATGATGTCCCCCCTTCTTTTGTAAACAACTTTAGTATTACTTTATAATTAAAATAATTCAATTAAAAATATACTTCAAGGTTATATCCAACTAGAATTAGGATGAACAAGGAAGTATCTTTGTATATATATTTACCTGGTTCTTCCTTGATGAGTAGTGTATTTTCTTCTGGATAGGCAACAGGTGGCTGCATCACTGAGCAATCTTCTAAATTCGTTTCATTATTAGGTGGAATATTATAAATAAATCTTTTGGTAGTTTGGTTTTTTCTCCTTGTTTTGCCAGTCTCTTGAATTCCCTGGGAGCCCATATTATTCCAAATAAACACTTTTGCTTGACCTTCAGATTCATTTTCAGCCATTTCAGGAGATCCATCCTGGACCCAACTACTGTCATTCATTTGGTAGTTTTCTATTTGGCCCTCGTCGACATTACAACCATCATTTTCAACCTTTACATTGCTTGCCAAATTGGTAAGATTCCGTGTTGCCCAAAAACTGGCAATTTTTTGATCCCGTGATGAAGATAGACCATCTCTATTAACTGGTTTTCTATTATTATAGTCCACAACTACAGACTCCGGAGCTTCTGATTTAATGCTTATATTTAAGGCATCTTTAATGAAATTTCGGCAAGTTTGAACAACTTCACTCATCTGAAGATAGCTGGCCACTGTCATAACTTCAATGGCATTTTGGCTTGTGAGCACCAGGTTACCAGAATACAAGAAGTCCAAGATGACTGAAAAACCTTGAACTGCAGCAATATCTAAGTGGGTAGTATTGTTTTGGTTAGGGCTTTCTTTGTTTGAAAAGCAATATAAAGTCTTAAAGAAACGGCTGCCTGCAACCAGGATGTTCTTATGAGCTTTGAAGATTTTTCCGCTTACCACAATGCTGACATCACAAAGAATACCTTTCTTTCTCTGTTCATTTAGTTGTCGCAGAAGTTGATAGCAATAAGAGTTCTCATTTGGCCTACTATTAAAGTCACAGTACCCCTCTTCTGATGGTATTTCTGACTCCTGTAATTGGATAAAAAACATTAGTATTAAACTCTATTGACTTTTTAAAAAACTCCCAAACCAAGGAAAACAATTATCAGGCTTTTAAAAAGCGATAATCAAATATATTAATCTGTGAGTAATCAAGAAAGAGAGTGAACAATGGTGGTGCAACCCACTGCTATTATTTAAAAAAAAAATCAACACATCTGACTGAAGATCAGCAGGATTTCATTTTTAAAATAACATTCATCATGTTATATCTTTCAAATATAAGCTAAGAATATGAATTGAGAATTTCTTAAAATTAAGAAGAGCAATTATTTTCTTCAGAAAAGAAACTTTCATTTATAGGAATTAATGAGTTTGCTTTATCTCTGACAGGAAAGCAGCAGTCTCCCCTGATTGAACTTAAACTATCCAAGTTATATTTTGTGCTAGGCATATCACCCTGTCTACCATTAACAAAAAGGTAAATTTTAAGTCTTGGCAAACATTAAAATCAAACAGTTTAGGTCAATGAAGTTAATTAAATCTAACTAGAGATAAAAGTAAGACCCTAAGGGGAAAATCTGCTTCAACTACAGGAATATCTAGTTATATAATTTCCTATCAACTTTCAAAACGATTTATCTCTTTAGGGTCATAAATACTATAAAGTGTAAGGTAAATTAAAATTCCTGAATTCAAAATTCTAAATGTTTATAAATTTTGCTTCTTATCACACAGGTATTCATTATAGTCCTACTTGGAGTCACAATTAAAATTGTGTGATGTAATCGTAAAAGTATGAGCTAGAATTCAGAATGCTGTCTGTAACAGCTATTAACTGCGTGTCCTTGGAAAGTCACTATACCCGAGCCTTTTCCCTAAACTATAAATCAGTATTACAAACGTTAGTTAAAACTTTATGACTTTCCTCATACAGTGACTAGGTGGGTAAGCTCCCTCAAGGCAGAGCTGAATATCCCCTCCAGCACTTTGATTAAATATCCCCTCCACACTTTGCTAAACAACTGAAATAATCATCTCTTTCCCAAGAGATAAACTGCTTAGACCATTTCTGGTAGAAAAGATAACTGAAAATACTGATCTTATTCAAGTGTCAATTCTTTGGCACAAAATATTAAGTTAAACATAGACCATTTCTATAAAATAATAAAATATATACACATATACACGGATCTATGATTTTACAAGCATGGAGAAAAACGTGGAGAAATAAATACTAGACTGTAAACAGGTTCAAAGGACTGACATGCTTAGAAGAGAGGAAGTGGTGTAGAGATGACAGGACTGCAAAAGAAGTCTCACAAACAACATCCTAAATGGTGGATCCCTAAACAATCACAAATCGTGACTTAATGCAATCACATGCATGGCTAAATCATAAAAATTTTAGCTTTACTTGAGTCCATGTCACAGGAGGCCACACACTCCTGTCACACTGTCATCTCAATTCTCTGAAACTAACTTAGTCCATCTAAAAATTATAGTGCTGCTCCCACATATGAGAAGTCAACTGAAAGAACTAAAATATTAATATTCCAGGACACAGCCAGGTGCGGTGGCTCACACCTATAATCCCAGCAGCTTGAGAGGCTAAGGCGGGTGGATCATTTGAGGTCAGGAGTTCAAGACTACCCTGGCCAACACGGTGAAACCCCAAACTCCGTCTCTACTAAAAATACAAACAGCTGGGCAGTAGTGGGGTGCGCCTGTAATCCTAGCTACTTGGGAGGCTGAGGCAGAGGCTGTGGTGAGCCAAGATCGCACCACTGCACTCCAGTCTGGGCAACAGACTAAGATCCTGGCTCAAAAAGAAAAAACAAAGGAAAAAAAAAAAGATTCCAGGACACACTTCAACTGTTTCACTGTGAAAATGGAATAGTATGAAAAACCCTGCGAATCTGGAGTATATGATCACTTCAGAATGAAGCACACAAAGTAGAGAAATTTCCTCATTTTCGACTATTCCTTGGCAACCTTCCCGTCCCCTTCTGGTACCAAATGCGTAATGCCCTTTTACCAAAAAACTCCCACCCGTGACCCCCCATCGTATAATAATGTTCCATGCTCTAAATTAGCTATTTTCTCATCCTACCAAAACATCCAATTCTGCAAAAACTGTTAAGTCACGGATAGAGGAATCAGAACAAGTCCATTCATGAGTAATACCCTTATTTTTGTTTTTGGGGAACAGCAGAAAGGAAGTAAGGTAATAATGAGACTTATTTAACCTAAGCTTTTGTATTAAACCAGTATGTTGTATTGGATTGTTGCAAATACTTGCTTAAAAAAAAACAGTATGTTGTGAAATTTCACATGCAGCAAAGAGGAAAGAAACAATTTACTACTTGTGTGAAAATGTAAAGAATGATACTAAAAACACCTATAACAATTACTTGGACAATGTAACTTTCTACAAAAGCATCATTCTGTTTACTTGGTTTCCCTTTTGAGACTGAGTCAATTTTTTTGCCTATGCTCTCTACAGAAATTCCAAATAAGGGGGAAGAATCTTGCTTTGATGCAGGCCCAACACTAAGCTTTGTTACACAAGTTGTACCTGAACCCAAGCTCATGCGGTTCAATGTTCCATCTACTATATATTATAGCAAAAGTATGAATATTGTGTGAATATTTGGAAGAAGCAAAGTTTTCAACACTGAATATCTGGCAGCATATACCCATGAAGTGTTTGTGAAAGCAGTGAATCAGCATGCACAAGTCAAGAACTGCCTAAAGTTCATATATCAAACAGTTGAAAACACTTCAGGAGGTGGCTATGCCTATTGTAGCAGTCATAATAGGCTATGGTCACTGCACTCTGAATTTTCTGAGCCAGTGCCAATTGCTAAGATTCTCTGCCTTTACCATACCAGATGTTCTAATTTTTAGAAGTAACTAAGACAAAAGCCTATCCATCAAAATATCTGCCCATTCTACTCTGACACAAACTGTACAAATTAAACACTATTCAACCACTATTTTTTTTTCTCATTACTATGGTACAAGAACATTAATGTCGCTTGCTTTTATAACCAGTAACAGCAATTTCTTGTTCACCACTGATTAAAGCACTATTCCATGTCTGCAGCAGCTATTAAATATGCCCTTCAAAAAACAAACAAAAAAAACCACACAAATATGCCCTTCGAGAAAATGAATCATTTCCAAGAGTACGTGTACTCTCTAAGGAGATTATTATTAAAGGATTTGGGTAAAAGAGCTAAATAAGTACAAAACACTAAAAAACTGCCATTATTATTTGCTGAACTCAACAAATTAATAAATTCTTAGTGCCAGAGACAAAATCTTAAATAGGTCCCTAATAACTCCAGGTATTCTTTGCATCTTTAGATCCTTCTTTAACGTTCTATGTCCACTTTTAGTATACCGATAACATCAGATACCACTGATAAGTTAAAAAAAAAATTACTATATCCACAACTGGTCTTTTCAAATGTAGTGACCTTTTCTAACCTCTCTCCCAAAAAGGACAACACGATTAGCTCCGACACTATAGTCTAAACTGGCTAAACAAGCAGATTTTAAAGAAACAGACATTCAGAGCTAAATATGAAATCTTGAATTTTTTTATTTGTGAAGATGTCCGTTAGTAAAACTTTAGTCTGGATGAGACCTCAATATCAAGTCTTCCAAAATTTAGAAAACATAGATAAGTGTCCATTTATTAAAATCCTTATAACCTATTATCTAGATGTTCAATATTTAAAGAACATAGGCTACAACATAGTAAATATTTTACTCAAAGGAAAATGCTTGAAAAGTCCTAACTTTACGCATTTATTTAATAAGCATTAAATGAATGCCTACTTTGGCCAGGGTCTACACTGGGAACCAAAATGATTCAGTTGCTAATTTGAAGTTACTGTTAGTGGGTAAGACTCTTAAGGTGTTGTAAGAGCAGAAAGCAGGTGTATCTAATCCAGTTTTTTTTTTTTTTTTTTTTT
>NW_016819410.1:219672-229649 GCF_001698545.2 Rhinopithecus bieti | reverse complement strand
TTTTTAAAGTGTGGGGATGCTTTTTGGAAGAAACAAGACCTGAGCAGAGCTTTAAAGGATCCAAGAGTGGGATGGGTGGATGAGCACTTCAAGTAAATGAAACAGCATTAAAAACAAAACAAAACAACAACAACAAAAAATCCAGCATTTAAAAAAACATAACATGGTCTATAGCATCCTCAAAAATTCAGATTTGTAAAAGAACTTCAATGTGATTTTCTTTTTTTTTTGAGACAGAGTCTCGCTCTGTGGCCCAGGCTGAAGTGCAGTGGCCGGATCTCAGCTCACTGCAAGCTCCGCCTCCTGGGTTTATGCCATTCTCCTGCCTCAGCCTCCCGAGTAGCTGGGACTACAGGCACCTGCCACCTCGCCCAGCTAGTTTTTTGTATTTTTTTTAGTAGAGACGGGGTTTCACTGTGTTATCCAGGATGGTCTCGATCTCCTGACCTCGTGATCCTCCCGTCTTGGCCTCCCAAAGTGCTGGGATTACAGGCTTGAGCCACCGCGCCCGGCCTTCAATGTGATTTTCTAAACAGACCTATGGAATGCAAATATGCACTTGGGCACATTTCAGAGGTAAATGTCCATCCATTTTGACCAGATTATAAAGAGGGACATGTAATCCCAGCACTTTGTAAGGCGACAGGATGGCTGGTAGCCAGGAGTTCAAGACCAGTCCAGTCAACATAGCAAAACCCTATCTCTAAAAAAAAAAAGAAAAAGAAAAAAAAAAAGATGTGAACTCCCTTCCCCCTCCCAAATATTAGAACCATTGCTATTGGCACCTTACAGAGTTTTCAGAGCAGTGATATAATTGAAATAGCAAAGAGAAGAGATGACTATGGCAGCAAGGTGGAGATTTATTATCAGGGAAAGAAGACTACAGATACTGTGACCAGTTGGAAAGCTAGTTTTCCTTTTTTTTTGAAACAGTGTCACTCTGTCACCCAGGCTGGAGTGCAGTGGTTAGATCATGGCTCATTGTACCCTCAACCTCCTGGGTTCAAGGGATCCTCCTGTCTCAGCCTCCCAAGTAGCTGGGACTACAAGGTGTGTGCCACCATGCCCGGTTATTTTATTTTTTAAATTTTTTGTAGAGGTAAGAGTCTCCCTGTGTTGCCCAGGCTGGTGGCAAACTCCTGGACTCAAGCAATTCTCCCACTTCGGCCTCCCAAAGAGATAAGATTACAGGTGTTAGCCATGTACCCTCTGGAAAGCTACTGTGAACAGGGCAACATACTTGCAAGAATAAAAAACCTTAATTAGGGACGATAGATGTCAGTGAGGTGTCAAGCAGAGCCTAGAAAAATAGTCTAAAAATCATCAGAACTTGCATGATAAAACAGATATAAGGGGTGGAGGGAGAGAATCATAGGGTCATCAGCATTCTAGCTTGCGGCCTAAACAATGCCGCCAACTGGTAGAGAATACAAGACCGTCACCCAGTCTCCTACACTTTCGCGGGGAAAGAGGAAGAGAGGCTAACTTCAGTTGCAAGTAATAGAAAGTCAAACAACACACCTGTAGTAAATCCATTAATGATAGGAAAATGTTATTCAGCTAAAGAAACAAGCAATAAGTATTTACTACCCTACTCAATTACAGCCCTTTTCCAATAACTGAATTAGCAAAAAAAGGCATTTGAAATACAATCATTCAAGGGTAAACTAAAAGCAATGAAAACATCAAAATCTTCATTATTCTGCAGCAACTCACTGGAATATACTGAAAGAACAAAAACTGTAATTTCTACTTCCAGATTTTAGAATAAATTCATTTTATAGAAGGAAGACAAGGCCATAGCAAGTGTGATGTCAAACATACGCTACTGGCAATGACAAATTATAATAGTTAGTAAAGAAAAAGACAAGAAGGTCTCTTTTGTAGTTTTCTGATCACCTCTGAATCTTTGAGTGATGGCATCCTCTCTGGTAGTACTATCCCCAGAAATTCTAATCCTGTAAGTGTTAGGGAGCAGACAGACTATGGTTATTCAGGTTATTTTTTATTTTTAAGACGGAGTTTTACTCTTGTTGCCCAAGGTGCAGTGCAAGGGCGCCATCTCGGCTCACCGCAACCCCTGCCTCCTGCGTTCAAGCGACTCTCCTGCCTCAGCCTCCTGAGTAGCTGGGATTGTAGGTACGCGCCACCATGCCTGGCTAATTTTGTATTATTTATTTATTTATTTTAATTAGAGGTGGGGTTTCTCCATGTTGGTCAGGCTGGTCTCGAACTCCCAACCTCAGGTGATCCACCCCTCCCCCCCTCGGCCTCCCAAAGTGTTGGGATTACAGGTGTGAGCCACTGCGCCTGGCCTATTCAGGTTATTATAAAAGCCTGCCAACCAGTTCTCTCCTCAAACTCTAAACCCACATACATACTAAGTAGGTGTCTCTGGATAGCAATGCATACACATTCGATAATGATTCTCCCCCACTTAAAACTGCTATTGTTGCCCATTTGTCAAGAGAATAAAATTTAATGTTTTCAGCATGACAGGAGATCCTCCACGACCTTACTATTCAAACTTGATTTTTCATCCTGCAGAGCAACCAAACTCTCCTTTCTCAAAGATACCATTCTTCACTTTCCTCAGGCTGTGTGTGTGTGTGTGTGTGTCTGTGTGTGTGTTTTCTGAGGCACAGTCTCACTTGTCGCGAGTACAGTGGGGTGCCTCCTAGGTTCAAGCGATTCTCCTGCCTCAGCCTCCTGAGTAGCTGAGATTACAGGCAACCGCCACCACACCTGGCTAATTTTTGTACTTTTAGTAGAGACAGGGTTTCACCATATTGGTCAGGCTGGTCCTGACCTCAAGTGATCCACCCACCTCGGCCTCCCAAAGTGCTGGGATTACAGGCGGGAACCACCGCCACCGCGCCCGGCTCCTCCTCAGGCTGTTTCTAACTGCACTGCCTAAATTCCCTCCCCACCCTGGTCAACACCTATTAATTAAATGCAATTAAAATTCAAGACTCAATTGTACAAGTTTCTTCCAACCTTTGCAGGTAGAACTGATCACTCCCTTCCTTAAGAAACTTCAGGCCAGGCGTGTGGCTCATGCCTGTAATCCCAGCACTTTGGGAGGCCTAGGTGGGCAGATCATGAGGTCAGGAGATAGCGACCATCGTGGTCAACATACTGAAACCCTGTCTCTACTAGAAATACAAAAATTAGCCTAGCATGGTGGCATGTGCCTGTAGTCCCAGCTAATCAGGAGGTTGAGGGAGAAGAATCGCTTGAACCCAGGAGGCGGAGGTTGCAGTGAGCCAAGATCACACCACTGCACTCCAGCCTGGGTGACAGAGTGAGACCCTGTCTCAAAAAAAAAAAAAAAAAAAATCTTCAATGTACCCTGATTATATACTGCTACCATGGTATCTGAGTCTTTTTTCAGTCATGTCTGTCTCTCCTTACTAAACTACAAGTTCCTTGAGGGCAGAGAGAATGAATGTTTTATTTATAGATTTTTATCTCCAGTGCTTTGCATCAACCTAACACAGCTAAATTTAAGATGGAAAGGAAGCTAATCCTAGGTACACAATAAGGTATAGTCAGACACTGCCAATAAAAGTTTGAAAAGCATAAGGGCTATGAACTAGCTGTTACTGAATAAAAGACAAAGAATTAATAAATTATAAATAATGTAAAATATATAAATAATAAACAATGGAGTTGAATGGGTTACAGGCTCAACTCTAATTGATTTTTCCTCAGTGAAAGATCTTTCAGACTTTCTTCCTAAAGTGTTAGAAACCAATCAACTAACCAACCAACTAACCAATCAACGTTGGCCCTTATTTCTGCCAAAAACAAATTAGACTGATAGATCTGCCTTATAGTCTTTGTTTGCTCTGCTACTGACATCAATATATTCCAACTGGATATTTCAATCAGATCACTGGTCTGAATTCATTACTTAGTTTCTGTAAAGGTTAACTACATTTACAACAAAAATACATTTGGGTGCCTGTTTCTCCTGGGAAGAGTTGACAGGATGTGTGATTTAGGCTATGAAAATTTCACAACTGGGCCGGGCACGGTGGCTCAAGCCTGTAATCCCAGCACTTTGGGAGGCCGAGACGGGCGGATCACGAGGTCAGGAGATCGAGACCATCCTGGCTAATACGGTGAAACCCTGTCTCTACTTAAAATGCAAAAGCTAGCCGGGCGACGAGGCGGGCGCCTGTAGTCCCAGCTACTCGGGAGGCTGAGGCAGGAGAATGGCGTAAACCCGGGAGGCGGAGATTGCAGTGAGCTGAGATCCGGCCATTGCACTCCAGCCTGGGTGGCAGAGCAAGACTCCGTCTCAAAAAAAAAAAAAGAAAGAAAATTTCACAACTGAGTAGAAAGTGGTCTAGACCAAGAATAAGTGGTAACCATTAAACCTGACTCTGATGATATAGTCAATTGTTACTCAAAATTAAACTATTAATTGTCCCTCATATCCTTATAAATACAGGGACACCTCTGAAATGGAAGGCTCAAAACACAGACTCAGAAAGCATGTTTTAAAAGACTCTCCCAGCCGGGTGCGGTGGCTCAAGCCTGTAATCCCAGCACTTTGGGAGGCCGAGGCGGGCGGATCACGAGGTCAGGAGATTGAGACCATCCTGGCTAACCCGGTGAAACCCCATCTCTACTAAAAAATACAAAAAACTAGCCGGGCGAGGTGGTGGGTGCCTGTAGTCCCAGCTGCTCGGGAGGCTGAGGCAGGAGAATGGCATGAACACGGGAGGTGGAGCTTGCAGTGAGCTGAGACCCGGCCACTGCACTCCAGCCTGGGCAACAGAGCGAGACTCTGTCTCAAAAAAAAAAAAAGATTCTCCCATGAACAGTCCACAATAACCAAGGTCCAATTAACAGAAGAATTAACTTTTTGGTCACTACCAAGGGATTAACAAAAAGATACTTTTCTTACTTAGAGAAAAGTAACCTTTCATGACATACAGTTATGCATCACTTAACGACAGGGATATGATCTGAGAGATGCATTGATTTTGTCACTGTGCAAATGTCACAGCATACACAAACCTAGATGGTATAACCTACTATACACCTAGGCTATATGGTCAGGCCTATTGCTCCCAGACTACAAACCTGTACATTATGTTACTGTAATGAATGCTTTAGACAATTGTTAACACAATAGTATTTGTGTATCTAATCTATCTAAACATGAAAAAGGTACGGTAAAAATATGGCACACCTTATAGGGCACTTACCATGAACAGAGCTCACATGACTGGAAGCTGCTCTGGGGTAAGTCAGTGAGTGGTGACTGAATGAAAGGCCTAGGATATTACTATACACTGCTGTAGATTTTATGAGCACCGTACACTTAGGCTACACTAAGTAGAGACAGGGTTTCACCATGTTGGTCAAGCTGGTCTCGAACTCCTGACCTCAAGTGATCCACCCACCTCCGCCTCCCGATCTGCTGGGATTACAAAACAAAGTGCGCTACAACTTTACGGTATTACTAGGTGATAGTAATTTTTCAGCTCCACTGTAGTCTTTTGGGATCATTATCATATATGTAGTCCATTATCATATATGTAGTCCATCCTTGAAAATGTTATGCAGTACATGACTGTGTTAAGATGTGGCCAAATTCCCCTCAGAAACAGGGCTCTGAGAAATAATAATGGGGAAAATAGGAGTTTAGTACTCCTAGACTCAAACTGATTTCTTGCCTAAAGAATTCTAGAACTCTCATTTCCAGGTTTTTAAGACAAGATATTCAAGAGTGCCTTTGTGAAGCTGAGAAAAATTTCATGTATGAGAAACAGGTGCCGGGCATGGTGGCTCAAGCCTGTAATCCCAGCACTTTGGGAGGCCGAGACGGGCGGATCACGAGGTCAGGAGATCGAGACCATCCTGGCTAACACCGTGAAACCCCGTCTCTACTAAAAAATACAAAAAACTAGCCGGGCGAGGTGGCGGGCGCCTGTAGTCCCAGCTACTCAGGAGGCTGAGGCAGGAGAATGGCATAAACCCGGGAGGCGGAGCTTGCAGTGAGCAGAGATCTGGCCACTGCACTCCAGCCGGGGTGACAGAGCAAGACTCCATCTCAAAAAAAAAAAAAAAAAAAAAAAAAAAAAAGAAATAGGCTCAGAATGTTCAAAGAACCTGATGGCCACGAAGTCTCTGAAGGTATAAAAAAGGAGAACTCATTGGTGATCAAAATAAGTAATAATGACCAGGTTCAGTGGCTCACACCTGTAATTCCAGAATTTTGGGGAGGTCAAGGTGGGAAAACTGCTTGAGCCGAGAAGTCTGAGACCAGCCTGGGCAACATAGTGAGACCCCCGTTTCTACAAAAAAAACTTAAAAACTAGCCAGGAATGGTGGCGCACACCTGTAGTTCTAGCTACTCAGGAGGATGCCTGAGCCCAGGAGGCTGCAGTGAGCCTTGATCTCACCACTGCACTCCAGGCTGGGCGACGGAGTCACTGTCTCAAAAAAACAAAACAAAAAGGTAATAATGATAATAAATAACAGCACTAAGTGGTTTTATGCTGGCACACATACTTTGCATACATATGGAAACTAAAAGTTAACTAATTTGCCTACCCAAAAAGTAGAGATTTAGGAGCAAAGTCCCCTGACCTTAAGCCCATGTAGGCGCTTACATTACGTGTTGTGTTATACTGCCTCCTACAGGTAATTGGAGACGGCAGAAGAACGGGGAAAAAAAAATGATTGCACTCTCCAAAAAGAGTAAAACAGATGAGGAACCTGTCACTCAAGTTAAGACAAAGAGATATTTATACAGCTGGTACCTGGGGTTGATAACAAGATATCCCCTCAAGATTAGTTATAATGAAACTAAGAAATGATTAGGATCAATTCAAAGTGAAAACACCCAAAATCCAATCAAGGAAACCAATATACAACCTTAGGACACACAGGACTTATTAAAACTGTAGTCCTTAAAATATGCATATTGTATAGAATGTCCCAAAGAAAGGAGATGGCCTGCAGATTGCACTGATGGGGGAATTTAAAGGAGTGAACAGGAAGAGACTCATAGTTCAGTTCAAGTTTAGAAAGGTTTTTCCTAGGAATTCCAAGACAAAGATATATACCCAGAGGAGAATACACCCAGGCTGAGGCTAACTTAAGGTTATCCAACTAATGTCCCTTCTTCTGATTTCAGGTTCACTGAAGGAGCTAATTATAATCTGCATTCCCACTCAGATTTACCTGCAGGGAGAGACTATGCTGATGAAGAGTAATTGGTCCACAGCAGATTAAGAAAATTCATCCCATTTAACATTTTCTAAGTAACCAACCTAGCCCTATTTGGAAAATTAAATTTCCATTTTCACAAGTCCCCTACAACTCCATCATCTTACTACCTAACTTCAGGAATGTTACTTAACCCCTTAAGGCTTTAGATTCCTCTTCTGTAAAATGGGAACAAAAAATAAATACTTTGCAGAATAAATGTGTTTGGCACACGAAAGACAAGGAACTGTTAGTTCCATTTCACTCTATTGCCCAAGCTCACAAAGCTAGTTAATTGCAGAAAGTTGAGATCTGAACCCAGATTTACTCCAAATCCATTCTTTTTCCATTACGACATTCCTTACAGGCTCTAGCCTCAGTTGGGTCACCCTAGACTCTTAGGACAATTTACTTAACCTTTCTCGGCCTTGTATCGTTAAATGACCTTCCTTCTAGGGCTTAGGCAAGTAAAATGTGTGCAAAACAACAACAACAACAAAAACCCTACTACATTGTCCACTGGGGTGGGGGCGGGGAAATTACCCTGTGCTTTAAAGTTAAAGCCCTAACTTCTGAGAAACATGGGTGCTGTGTCTGTGGGTTACTGGTGTGCCTAATTAACCCCACGGTAAGCGCGCTGAACGGCAGAATCATTCCAATAAACAGACTACTATCTGAGAGTTAACTTTATAAAATCAACGACTGGCTACCAACACGAAAGAATGAATTCCATCTACCACCACAGGTTGCCTTAAAGTCAAAAAGTGAGGACTGATCAACATCTGTTTGGCTTGAATACAGATTATCAAAATAGTAAGGCTTACTATCTTTAGACTGGAAATGTTAAAACAAGGACTAAGAACTAAAGTACAGCTTACTTTTTGTAAGCACTTTCACGGTGTTTGGTAAATAAATCCCCTACCAATCCAAATCCACTACTTGATACAAATAACTACACATTAAACATTTCTAATGCTGTTTAAAGTACTTAATTGTAAACTGCATTTAAAAATCTTTCTGAAAAGGAACAGCACGAAAAAAATCTCAGCACAGAAATCTGAGTAAACAAGTAAAAACTACAATAATTTACCAAAACCAGGCCTTGGTAAGAAAGTTCAACAGAGATTAATTTAGTAAAATTATACACAAGAGCAAGGAGTTCCAAATAGCATTCTCTACATTTACATACTGCTCTCATACTTCACATTATCTTGATTTCATATAAAGAATGTTTTCGGCTGGACGTTTTCCTGAAAGGGGCAGCCTTAAAGGTAAAGGAAAACTGTTTAATCCACTCTTCAAAGAGTTGCCCGATTTGACTTCGACCAGCACACTAAACGTCTGTGAGCATAGAGCAGCTTCTCTAAAATCACAGCTAATAAAATGTTTTTACCGCAAAGTCAGCCTTTTAGGTTAAAATTAAAACCTTCAACCTCACTTTCTTTTTGATTCAATCTGATAAGAAATCTGAGTCATAAAAAAAAAAATCCAGCGCTACGACAAGACAATTGTCATTCCATCCCCTTCCCCCCACAACACACAGAACTTTTCAAAACTTGTTCCCAGGCTTTCTAAACCCCCACGCGTAAGCTTCCTGCACCTCTCAACTGGAACGATGTCTTCACCCAGGAAAATGGTTTTGAGATTTTGGGGGGTGGGGGGAAGGGAATGCTGATAAACCTTTCCCTAAAAGATCTCAAAAAAGTAGGAGCAGGATATACTATACCTGGGCGTTGGCTTCGTGGAGTTTGTGCTCGGTAGAGACGTGGTGCCTCAGGAGGAGGGTTTTCTTGTAGTTGCGGGTCCCTCGCGAAAGCTCATCATGCCCCACTTGGGGAAGGTCCACGCTTCCCCCATCTGCAGGGGTCTTTTGGCACCAACCGCAAGACATAAGACCAGTATCCTTGGAATAGCGCAGCCAGGGAAAGTCCTTGAGCCAGGAGGTCTGGAAGGAGCATTGGAGCTTCTGCATTAGAGACTTGGGCCGCGCGAGCGGGAAGTGCTGGACAGTCTCTCCTTCGCCAGCTCCCAGACCGCTGCCCTCCACTTCGTCCCCGCCATCGCCGCCCGACCGCCTGCTGCTGCTGCAGCTGCCGCCTTCCGCCCCGCTGCCGTCGCCCAGGCTCGCCCCCTCCTCTTCGTCCTCGGTGCTGTCGCTCAGGGACGCGCCGTCCTGCATCAACTCCTTCCCCTCCAGCGCGTCCAGCTCCAGATCCACAGTCGCCGGCCCTCGCCCATTGAAATGCCTCAGGGGCCACGCCGAGGTCTCGGGGCGGCCGCGGCTACTGCCATTGTTGCCAAGACCCCCGCCGCCGCCGCCGCCTCGGAAGGCCAGAGTCCGACGGTTCCTTTCCGCTAGCAGGGGGCCCCCCGCGCCACCGCCGCCAAGCGAGGTGGGGCCGCCCGCGTCTTGGGGGAGCAGCAACTCCTTGGCTTCCTCGGCAGCGCCGGCGACCGCCCCGGCGGAGGCCTCCAGGTCTTGGGGCTCCAGGCCCTCCAATTCCACTTCCTCGTCGGCCCCCCGCCCATTAGGCTGCTGAAGCGCGGGCGGCGCTGGCGGCGGTGGCTGTCTCGGCTGGGGCTGCGGAGGCCAAGCTGAGGCCTCCCCGCCAGCGTTATTGTTCGTGGAGCCGCCGCCGCTAGCGGTGACCAACCCGCCTCCTCGGAACGCCAGCGTCCTGCGGTTCATTTCACTGAACGACATGGCGCGCGCCGCCGCCGCCGCCGCCGCCGCCGCCGCCGCCCGG
>NW_016819410.1:196196-218244 GCF_001698545.2 Rhinopithecus bieti | reverse complement strand
TTTTTTTTTTTTTTTTTTTTTTTCCAATTTAGGGCCCTTATGCTCCTTTAAAAAAATCTTAATAGGCTAAATTTAGAAAATACTAGTGTTAAGATTCATCTGACAACGTGAGAATTTAAGCCTATTTCAGGTTAAAAAAAAAGATGTTTTAAAGTTATGGAGGGGCTTTTTACTCTTAAGCAACATATGTATTAGAAGTTGAATCACAAACTAATAAAATGCTCAAGATAATTGTTGACTAAAAAAGAATATGGCAGGGCAGATTTTTTACATTAATACATATGTGCAGAAAATGAGAAATATGCATGAACTCTTTACAGTTATAGATTAATGGGAAGGGTTATGTTAAAGGCGTGAACCTCCTAAATAATATATTAATGTAAATAAAGTTATATATGCTTTATGAAGAGCAGGTGTTACAATTTTTAGACCTTCTAGTTTTATGATTCTTGTTCTCTTCAAAAAGTTTTTTTCTATTTCAAAACTAAGAGCAATATGTAAAGCTTTGTATAATATGGAATATGGTATGTATTTCAAGGTTACTTTAAAAAGCAAGCTTTGGCTGGTCCCAAGGTAGTGAATTGTCTCAATTGGTTATTCATAGTTGGTTTCCCTTTGTGCCACTCTTTCCCCACTTCCACTTGACTAGTCTTTTAAAAATAAATAAATATTTAAATAAAGAAGTCTTCTCAAACATATTATAAAAGACCGTTTTTCTTAATATTTTTTAAATGGACTAAACACATGAATCCACATCCAGACTCATACTGGTTGTATAGATTTATTCAAAGCAACATTCACTTGATTCACTGTAATTTTTAGTACCTGTGTTGATTGGCAGTGTTGTATATCAAACAAAAAACATTGGTTCTATCTTATAGACTACATGTAATTTTAATGTAAAGAATGACAGTACTACCCTGCCACAAAAGGATTTTGGTTTTGAGTATTTTTCCAGTAATAAACATATTGTCACTTGGCCACCAGTGCTCAAGAGCTTGAAATTCTGATGTAGTTCCTCAGGTGGGTACAGTTGTAGGGTTTTTTGTTTTGTTTTGTTTTGTCCTGCTTTGTTTTAGCTGCTGAGAAGTTTAAGACAATGGAGTTTGTACTCTTCAGAAATAAGAGAACTCTGTCTAGTGAAGCTGTATATAATATGTGCTACATATGGAAGAATGCTATAATACTTGTGCTCTGTTTTTAATGCATGGGTTTTTTTTTTCATTCTAGACATTTTGAAAATAAATACATTTATTATGTTTTAATCACCACAGCCTCCACCCCCATAAAAACAGGGAAGAGTTACTGAAGTTAATTACTTATCTAGGATCAAGGTGATGGGAAATGAAAATGGACTTAAGAATTTTTATTTTGCTGGGCACGGTGGCTGACGCCTGTAATCCCAGCACTTTGGGAGCCGAGGCGGGTGGATCACGAGGTCTGGAGTTCAATACCAGCCTGACCAACATGGTGAAACCCCGTCTCTACTAAAAATTCAAAAAATTAGCCAGGCATGGTGGCGTGCGCCTGTAATCTCAGCTACTCAGGAGGCTGAGGCAGAGGAATCGCTTGAACCCGAGAGGCGGAGGTTGCAGTGAACCAAGATCAGGCCATTGCACTCCAGCTTGGGGGACAGAGCGAGATTCTGTCTCAAAAAAAATAAAAAAGAAAAAAAAAATTTGTATTTCACCTCTAAAGCTTGTTTTCATTCCAAAACTGTTAAATTCAAATATTTGCTACTTCTCATCTCGTATCCTAATACGCAGTTGGCACTATATAAGTTTATGTTAATATTATTTTACTAATAGTGCCAGAATCAACCAAAAACGTTTAAGTCCCTAATTGTGTTGTGTCAGAACTGCCTTTTTCTCAGACATATATCTTACCTTATGTTTTATAAAATCCTCATTGTCTTCTATCTGAAGTTATGTTTAAACATGGACTAATTAGGAATGAATGACACTAGATTCAAGTGCTACAAACAAATGACTTAAATTTTAGGACCACTGAACTAACAGCATCAGGGTGATGTGTGTGTGTGTTTGCGTGTGGTTGAGTATGCATGCCTGTGTATTTATATATTTATGATTTTGTATATATGTGTATATGTATTCAGTTTTCTTTCTCTAAGCCCTGAAGGAGGTTGGAAATCAGAAACAAAGCTCCAGGGGATAGTAATCACAAATGTCTCAGAATACTCTGTAAGAAGGGAACTTTGAGTAACAGAAGGGGATCTCCTACACTGTAAATGGAGTTTTTAGGAATTCCCCAAGCCCTTCCAGTCTCCTACTAGCAAGCAGGGATGTGTTCTCCCCTCTAACCCCTATACTTGCTATTAGGGTACTACCATATTCAAGGGAATTCCCCCTTATGCTTACCAGGGGAACCCCTTAAGAATGGGGCATCCCCAACAAATTTGTCCCCTAATTTCACCTTACCCCATGTAAAACTGCTGTAGATTACACTTGTTACTGGCTCACCATATCTCTGTGATGGGGCTTAGCTTCTATACCTGGCCCAGCTGATCTTTGAGGGTCAAACTTGACTGTCCTTCACTCCCTTAATAGAGGTACTTTGCCTCTTTAGGCTGTAGGGACAGTAGCCTTTCTGTCTGTGGGATTGACATGAGTCATCCACCAAAATGAAGCACATGAGAACAGGGACTGTCTTATACCTCCATCCCACCCCCACCAGTACATAGTAGGCAAGTAGTAAGTGTTGAATTATTTATTATATCTTCCCTTGCAGTCAATTTTGGTAGGCAACTTTTTTGTCCGTTTCCTTTCCTTTTTTTTGGGGGGGGGGGGGCTTAGTACAAAAATATTCTTCTTAAAGGTACTGAGTGACCAGGCATGGTGACTCATACCTGTCATCCCAGCACTTTGGGAGGCCGAGGCGGGTGGCATCACCTGAGGTCAGGAGTTCAAGACCAGCCTGGCCAACATGGTGAAACCCCATCTCTACTAAAGATACAAAATTAACCGAGCACGGTGGCGCATGCCTGTAATCCCAGCTATTTGGGAGGCTGAGGCAGGAGAATCACTTGAACCCGGGAGATGGAGGTTGCAGTGAGCTGAGACTGCACCATTGCACTGCAGCCTGGGTGACAAGTGAAACTCCGTCTCAGAAAAATAATAAAAAATAAAGGTAGAGTGTTAATGTTGCCATTGCCTTTATGTTAAAAATTGTAATAATCATAGTTGGATACAAATATTATTGGTGCCATTTTCTATGTAGTTTGTAGTGAATTACAAACATTGGGTTTACAGAACCTCCCCGAGTTAATTCATGATGGGTATTATTATCATCATTTAACAGATGAGGAGACTCCTGTGCAAAAAGGCTAAACAACTTGCTTGAGGTTATTGAATGAGGCAGAAGTTAAGTTTGTAAGATTGCAGACAGGAGTAATGCCCTGCAGTCTAAGGCACCATTAGCTACTATATATCTGCGTAATTATAAGCTATATTAAATTTTAAATTTTCTTGTTAAATTATCTCATTGAGGAAAAGAAAGGATCACCTCTTATTTCCAGTACCCAGAATTAACCACTGTTGTATAAATACAGTCTCCTTTTTCTCTGTGCCTAGCTAAAAAAAATTTTTTTTGGTGTTTATAAGTTATAGATCCTAGATATTTGTGCTTTTAGTTAATAATATGTTTTAACATAATGAAATTTTTTGTATCATTTCAATGACTATGGATATATCATAATTGATTTAACTAGCCGGGGATAATGGCTCGTGCCTGTAATCCCACTTTGGGAGGCTGAGGTGGGCATACACCTGAGGTCAGGAGTTTGAGACCAGCCTGGGCAACATGGTGAAACCCTGTCTCTACTAAAAATACAAAAATTAGCTGGGTATGGTGGCGTCCACCTGTAGTCCCAGCTACTTGGGAGACTGAGGCGTGAGAATTGCTTGAACCCGGGATGGGAATGTTGCAGTGTGCCTAGATCGATGGCACTGCACTCCAACTTGGGCAACAGAGCGAGACTCTTGTCTCAAAAAATAAAATAAAAATAAAAAATACAAATTTAAAAATGATTTAACCAGTGTTCCACTGTTGAACATTTCATTGTTTACAGGTAGGCTTTGTGGGTTTTTCTTTTTTTAACCATTATAAACAATTCTTCATTGAACATCCTTGAAAGTAGAACTTTGTAAATATTATTTCTTTAAGGTGAATTCTAAAAAGGAGAATCTGTGGCAAAGGGAATGAGCATATTATAAACAAAGGATTTTAAGGTGACTAGGAAAAGAAATCTGTGATATATGTGACAGACAAAGGCTTAATATCACTGATACACACAGAGGTCTAATAAATCAATTATAAAAACAAATATGGTGGAAGAAAAAATGTACGGAGGACATGTATTAAAAAATCTTATACAAAGTGCTACCGTCTAAAACACAAGTGCCATGGCCTGAATATTTGTGTTCTCCCCAAAATTTGTATACTGAAACCTAAGCCCAATGGTAATGGGCTTAAGAAGTCGGGCCGGGCCGGGTGCAGTGGTTCATTCCTGTAATCCCAGCACTTTGGGAGGCTGAGGTGAGCGGATCACCTGAGGTCAGGAGTTCGAGACCAGCCTGGCCAACATGGTGAAACCCCATCTCTACTAAAAATATAAACAAATTAGCTGGGTGTGGTGACAGAGCAAGACTCCATCTCAAAAAAAACAAAAAACAAAAAAAATAAAATAATCAAGCTTATGTTGAGTGAAAAAAGCAACATATTAACAATAATTATTCAATTAGTATTTATTGAACATCTATGTTGTTAAGCCCTAGACATATATACATTGCTGAACAAAGCAGCAAAACAGCCCTCGTTCCTAGAGTTATACGTCAAATCCATGTACGAACAGAAGCATGGAGAAAACTTTAAAAAGATGTTCACCAGAATAGAATCTATCGGCTCACTGTAGCCTCCACCTCCCAGGTTCAAGCAATTCTCCTTCCTCAGCCTCCCAAGTAGCTGGAACTACAGGCACATGCCACCACATCCGGCTAATTTTTGTAATTTTAGTAGAGATGGGGTTTCACCATATTGGTCAGGCTGGTCTCAAACTCCTGACCTCAAGTGATCCACCTGCCTCGGCCTCCCAAAGTGCTGGGATTACAGGCATGAACCACTATGCCTGGTGAGAATTTTAGTTTTTAAAAAAACTTTCTTAATACATTTTCTGTAGTCTTATGTTTAAAAATGTAGTTTATATTGAGCATACAAAAAAGTCAGTAAAACTATTTTCATTTGGGGAGAAAGTTAACAACATCAATAATCAGTGGCATATAGCCTTGGCAACATATTGAGACTTTGTCTCTACAAAAAATAAAAAAAGTAGCTGGATGTGGTGGCTCACACCTGTAGTCCCAGCTACCTGGGAGGTAGAGATGGGAGGATCCCTTGAGCCCAGGAGTTTGAGGTTGCAGTGAGCTGTGATCACATGGCTGCCCTCCAACTGGGCAACAGAGCAAGACCTTGTCTCAAACAAACAAAATAAATGACATGGTTTTCCCTAGCATTTTGAAGGATAAGTACTGTTCATTCTTCTTTTTCTCCACTTATGAACCAATTTTGGCCTTCCCCCCAAAATAAACACAAAAGATTCAAAAGATAAAAACCATGGTATTTCTTTTCTTAGAAAATTTCAATCTCTTTAAAACATTATTTATTTTACAAGAGCTTAAATTTACATGCATATTTTCAGAGAAGCATCTGTCACAATAACTCACACATTCTGGCCGTGCCCTCCTATCCATTCTCTACAGAAGTCAGTAATCTTTTCAAATGCAAATCTGATCCTATCACTCCACCCACACTCATGATTCTTGATCCCTTCATGCCTAAAACCCTTCAAAGTTTCAGTTATTTTCTGTTGGTCTATTACACATATCAAAACACTGCTAAAATGGCTACCAAGCCCAGCAAGGTTTAGTGGCCCTGTACTGCTCCAGCCTCATCTCTCCAACACTGTCCTCCTTCCCTCCTTCACATTTTCTTTGAGAACTATCTGGCCTTTGCACAAGCCGTTGTTCCCTGCTGTAAAACTCTTCCCTCCCTTCTCCTAATTGACACATATTCATCCTTAGATCACTTTCTTAGGGCAGCTTTCTCTGACCACCCACAGCCCCAGATATTTAAATATCTTAATACAGATTATCCTAGCATTCTTCTAACTCTCCCTCCCAGCCCTTGTCACAATTGCAGTTTTTAAACTTGTATAATTATTTCCTTAGGGCACTGATTATTGCATTTAACTGAAAATCCTGTGAGGGCAGGGTCCATTGTTGGTTTTGCTCAATATTATATTTTCAGAAGCTAGAAACCGTGACTGTGACATAGTGGACAATCAGTAAAGATTTGTTGAATGAATAAATATATAAATCTGCAAATTTGTGGGCACTATAGGTACCAAGAACCTTGAACTTCCAATAAAAGACTAAAACATAGATCAGAATTTTGCTGAATAAGCCAGTAGAACAGAAACATAGTAGATTTTAAATGTTGATAATATTTGCATTGTATTTTTATTTTTGTTTATTTAATTTGAGATAGAGTCTCGCTGTGTCACCCAGGCTGGAATGCAGAGGTACAATCTTGGCTTACTGCAACCTCTGCCTCCTGGGTTCAAACAACTCTCCTGCCTCAGCCTTCCGAGTAGCTGGGATTACAGGTGTGTGCCCCCACCTCCGGCTAGTTTTTGTGTTTTTAGTAGAGATGGGGTTTCACCATGTTGGCCCAGCTGGTCTTGAACTCCTGACCTCAAGGGGTCCACCCACCTTGGCCTCCCAAAGTGCCGGGATTACAGGCGCAAGCCATTGCACCTGGCCAAAATGGTTTCTTTTTACAGTCCATTTTGATTTAAATGTAATTTTGTTATGGGCTGCAAAGAATAGGAACAATAGAATACAGGTTGATGTTTATTATTTGAAAGTAATTATTAATAAAACCATATTACTGATTTCTGTTCATTAGGAGACGTATCCCAAATGTTTACCTCACAGATGCTATTTGTGTCACAGACTCATTTCTCTGGTAAATCAATTTACTCGACTGTTCAGTAGCCACAGATTTCACACTAATCCACTTCTTACAAGTTAGCGTGCAAACCAGTTACCTTCAGAAGAATCAAGTGAGAAAATGTGGAAGAGAGAAAGATGCCAAGGTCGTAATGGTATAGTGCTATGAAGAAATACTGTAAACAGGGCTTTCTACACAACTTTATGCAAAAACTTCATAGGAGGCTTTAGGTTCAAATAGGGTGACTTCAATCCCCCAAAACTTGGAGATAATGTCCAGGTGAGAAAATACCACACTTTGAAAACTAGAGATAAGAGAATCAGCATAAATAGTGAGATCAGTCTTTACAAAAGAAATCTGCCATCCCGAAGATGTGATTGGGCTGACTGTCATCTGTTTAAGACTGAGAGCATTGGCCGGGCGCGGTGGCTCAAGCCTGTAATCCCAGCACTTTGGGAGGCCGAGACGGGCGGATCACGAGGTCAGGAGATCCGAGACTATCCTGGCTAACACGGTGAAACCCCGTCTCTACTAAAAAAATACAAAAAACTAGCCGGGCGAGGTGGCGGGCGCTTGTAGTCCCAGCTACTCCGGAGGCTGAGGCAGGAGAATGGCGTAAACCTGGGAGGCGGAGCTTGCAGTGAGCTGAGATCCGGCCACTGCACTCCAGCCTGGGCGACAGAGCAAGACTCCGTCTCAACAAAAAAAAAAGACTGAGAGCACATCCCAGGCTTGGGATGTAACGTCTTCAAAGAAAGCTCTAATACTTTCAGGTCTAGTCCAATGTTCTTCCAACTGGGGTACCTTAGCCCTGGAGGGACACAAAGAATTTCCAAGCAGTGTGTGAGCACATGAACTGTTTAAGAGAGTTGGTTCTCAGGCTTTCCACTTGCAAATGGCCTTTTTCCCCTAAAACTAAACTGTTGGAGAATGCTCCTGTCCAGCTGTTTTTCCTTTTCCACCTCTCCTTTCACAATCACTCTTCTCCTATTTCACCAAAAAAAGTCATACTTTCACCATATAGGCATGCCATCCCTAGTCTTACTGTGATACATTGTCCCAGGATGGAAAAGGAACACTAGGCACAAATGGAGAAACTAAATGTCCGTAATCACTTGGTAGCAACACTTGCAACTCTTATGGTTTCCAGCTTTTACTTTCAACTAACTGAAGAAGGACCTTATTGAAGTGTCATTAAAATTGATTTTAAATCATTAAAAATGATTTTGAAGGGTTTTGTTTGCACATAGCTTGAAAGGAGTTTAAAGAATTTTGTGACATAGCTCAAGCAAAACCCCTTCTATTCCTGTCGTGCATAATTTTTTGTGAACAAATGTTAACACATAAGCAAAAGAAAAGAAAAAAAGGAATAAAATACATGAGATAAGCCCTGTTTTACTCTAGCAAACACATATTTGGCACAATCATTCATTGGAAAAAAATCAGCTGTGAAATGCATTTCCAATAAATGTATATATCTTGTGTTTAATATCAGTATTCATATATTTATGTTGTTTTGATCAAACATGCCTTGACAATTATAATAACTCAGTTCAAGGGTTTTTTTTTTTAACATTTATAGTCATAATTTTCTTTTTCTTTTTCTTTTTTTCTTGACAAGGTCTCACCATGTCACCCAGGCTGGAGTGCAGTGGCATGATCATGGCTCACTGCAGCCTCAATTCCTAGGCTCAAACAATCCTCCTACCTCACCCTGCTAAGTAGCTGGGACTACAGGGGGGTGCCATGAAGGCTGGCTAATTTTTAAAATTTTTTTGAGGGGACAGGGTGTCAATATGTTGTTGCTCAGGCTGTTCTCAAACTCTTGGGCTCAAGGGATCCTCCCGCCTTAGCCTGCCAAAGTGTTGGATTACAGGCTTGAGCCACACAACTGGCCAGAATTTTTTGTTGTTGTTGTTGTTGTTGAGACAGAGTTTTGCTCTTTGTTGCCCAGGCTGGAGTGCAGTGGCATGATCTCGGCTCACTGCAACCTCCGCCTCCCAGGTTCTAGTGATTCTCCTGTCTTAGCCTCCTGAGTAGCTGGGATTATAGGTGCTCACCACCACACCCGGCTAATTTTTGTATTTTTAGTACAGACAGGATTTCTATCATGTTAGCCAGGCTGGTCTCGAACTCCTGACCTCAGGTGATCCGCCTGCCTTGGCCTCCCAAAGTGCTGGGATTACAGGTGTGAGCCACCCTGCCCAGCCCAGAAATTTTTAAAATTAAATTTAAGTACATTGATAATAGACGTCTGAGTATAAATATATTATGAAATGTTGTGGGGAAGTAGAATGGAAATCAAAGAAAAATGTGAATGTTCCAATTGTTAGTGTATTTTAAAATTATTGGTGGTTGCTATCAAAGAATTACAGTATAGAGATTCCATTGAGTGTATTTTCTAAGATGACATAATTTTATTTTGTAGTATTTATAACCTGCCAGAAATGACATTCATTACAACAACTTGAACATACCGTGAAATATCACAGATGCTAACTTAAGAATGTATACAAAACATACAGTTTTTCAAAATTATTTCAGGGAAGATGCTAGTCTAGATAAGTGTTTTCCAAATACTATCTTTCACTAATTGGTGGTGAAATGAAAATAAAGACAATCTAGATAATTTTTTTAAAAGTTAAATTTGTACAATTTAAAATGCTGCCCTTATTCTGAAATTATATACTCTCTGATATATTCAGACTTAATATATATTTTGAAATTATGATGTTAATGGATTATAGTTTTAATGTTTTCTTTGTTGCTCCCCAAAATGTTTTAAAATTCTTCTAAGTCACAAAATTCAAAACTGTGAAAGAACCACTGGTCTAATGGAATATATAGGGGAATATTTTATAATACAGAAAGTTGTGGCTGGGCATGGTGGCTCACACCTGTAATCCCAGCACTTTGGGAGTCCGAGGCAGGCAGATCACCTGAGGTCAGGAGTTCAACACCAGCTTGGCCAACATGGCAAAACCCCATTTCTACTAAAAATACAAACATTGGCCGGGCACAGTGGTGCATGCCTGTAATCCTAGCTACTTAGGAGGCTGAGGCAGGAGAATCGCTTGAACCCAGGAGGCAGAGGTTGCGGCGAACGGAGATCGCGCCACTGCACTCCAGCCTGGGTGACAGAGACAGAGCGAGACTCTTATCTCAAAAAAAAAAAAGAATGTTGTGTAATTATTGAAGAATGGAGACAGCCAGTTTACCACTTAGTTTATGGACATACTAAGCAATTGGAGGGCATTTTTTGAGTTTCTACTGTTTGTCCAAAATTAGTATTTAATAAATAGGATTGTCCCAACTTTCAAGAAACTCACCTTTCACTCAGGGAGAACTTTTACATTGGTAAATACAATAGTTAAGTGTTGATAGAGGTATGTACAAATAGCTATGGAAACATGGAGAATAGAATGACTGTTGCTCGTTTGAAGAATCAAATTGAGTTGCTAGGGAAGGTAGATCCTTGAGCAGAGTTTTGAGATACAAATGTGAATTTCCCCAAAATAAAAGGAAATTTATTTCAAAAGTAAGGAAATAGTAAGTAGCTCAGTGTGTTGGGGCTAAAGGACCAATGCTTGAGGTGCAGTTTGAAAAGAAAGGAGGGCGGCGAGGTGCGGTGGCTCATGCCTGTAATCCCAGCACTTTGGGAGACTAAGGCTGGTGGATCACCTGGGGTCAGGAGTTTTAGACAAGCCTGACTAACATGGTGAAACCCCATCTCTACTAACAATACAAAAAATTAGTCAGGTGTGGTGGTGCTCTCCCAGCTACAGGGGAGGCTGAGGTGTGAGAACCTAGGAGGTGGAGGTTCCAGTGAGTTGACATCATGCCGCCGCACCCCATCCTGGGCAACAAAGCGAGACTCTTGGATTTATCCCCAAAGTCACAGGAAGACAGAAAGATTTTTATGCAAGGAAGTGACTGAATCAGATATTTGTTAATAATATCAGTTTCCTTTGTTCTAGTTATATACTCATCAAACAATCTGATCTTTAATTTGGCCTCCTATATAGATTATGCACTAGGAAGAAATTCCCTTAGTAAACAAGGTAGGTTACCTTGCCAGATACATGTTCTGTTGAAAAATGATGAATTGGATCAGGTATGGTGGCTCACACCTGCATTCCCAGTGCTTTGGAAGGCCAAGGCAAGAGGCTCACTTAAGATTAGGAGTTTGAGACCAGCCTTAGCAACATAGGAAGACCCTGTCTCTACAAAAAAAATTTTTTTTATTTATAATTAGACTGGAGTGATAGTGCATATCTGTAGTACCAGCTGCTTGGGAGGCTGAGACAGGAGGATCTCTTGAGTACAGGAGTTCGAGGTTAGAGTGAGCTATGATCGTACTACTGCACTCCAGTGACCAAGTGTGACCCTGTCTCAAAAAAAAAAAAAGGCTGTCTTTTTTGAATTGTGCTGATTTAAGGTAGTGTCTGAGAATCTAATATATTTTAAATATAGTAATCAAGCCTAGATTTGGTATGCTAATACTTAGTTGAGATTTAGGGAGATGTAGCAGTTATTTTCACCTCTTGAAGTCCTGCCTCAGTAACTTCTACTAGTGTTTCAAGAAGCTACTAGAATTTCTAACAATTTTCTTGTATCCACTAGATTACATATTCATCAACTTGCCACCCCTCAGGCACACTGAAAATTCCATAGTCATGATAGCAATTTCATAAAAGATGGCAATGATACTTTAAACATCCTTAACAAAAACTTCCAGAAATGAAGATGAAACTCTTCCAAACATTTGTGATCAACCAACATAAAATTTCCCTCAAACTCTGAAATATTACTCTTGCAGCGAGAGCCGTGAGAATGACTGTGCTGTTGTTCTCTGTTCACAAAAGTGGTGGCTCAGTTAGTGTGGCTGGAGAAGGAAAAATGTACAAGTTCCTTTGGAGAAACTGCTCAAAGTAGTTGCACTACTTACAGTGGTTCAGTAATATTTTTTTATTTCTTTTCTTTTCTTTTCTTTTCTCCTTTTTTTTAAAAAAAACTTTTTCCTTAGAGATCCTTGTTCTGAGGGTCAGTAATATTATCTGCACATAGGAAGATGGTCAGCACAAGTGAGGAAGGCAAGTTGTTCTCCCATTGGTGAAATGAGAATCAGGTCATTATTTTGGCTTGGTAAGTTTTTTGACTGAGGTATATTTGCCCAGGCCAGTCACATTCAGTGCTGCACACTGCAAAGTTATTATGCCTCACTGGTCAGTGGAACAGTTAGGCTCATTGAACAAGTACAATTCAGGTACAGCCTATTTTTTTCTTCTATTTAAGTAACCTAACCTAACAGCCATGAGATTCTGTTGTTGACTCTTAAATTCAGGATTTTCAGATTTGCTTAAGAGACGTAAATGATCAATTTGTGATTCAGAGATCTCTTCCTTCTCACATGCTCCATGTTTCTTTGGTTAATAGATTGACATCTCCATAGACATCCACAAATGATGGGCACCAGTCACACGTAATTTTACCATAGAGGATTTCAGTATTTGTGTTGTGAGGCCTTGAGAAAAGTATTTAATATCTCTGTTATCCTGGTTTTCTCATTTGTATAATGGAGCTAATACAGAATTGTTGTAATCTCATAGGTTTGTTGTGAAGATTTAATGAGATAATCTAGGTAAAGCACTTAGCTCAGTGCCTGATAAATATAAACCAAGTTAATTTATTCATCATATTTAAATACTTTCTACCTCCCAGATGATATACTAGGTATAGGAGTCAATATTGTGAGCAAAAATAGGTACAGTCCCTCCTTTCATGAAGCTTGCAATCTAACGGGGGAGGTCGATTATCTACTAATCACAAAAACACCTGTGAAAAGGAGGGGTGGGTAGGGAAAGGAAAGAAGGGAGGAAAGGGGAAATGGAAAGGATGTGGCCCTTTGGAGCTTATACAGATTGAGCATCCCAAATCCAAAATCCGAAAGGGTATAACATCTAAATTTTTTTTTTTTTTTTTTTTTTTTTTTTTTTTTTTTTTTGAGATGGAGTCTCACTTTGTCGTCCAGGCTGGAGTGCAATGGCAAGATCTCAGCTTACTGCAACCTCTGCCACCTGCGTTGAAGCAATTTTCCTGTCCCAGCCTCCTGAGTACCTGGGACTGCAGGTGCGTGCCACCATGCCTGGCTAATTTTTGTATTTTAGTAGAGATGGGGTTTCACGATGTTGGTCAGGCTGGTCTCAAACTCCTGACCTCCGGTGATCCACCCGCCTCAGCCTCCCAAAGTGCTAGGATTACGGATGTGAGCCACCGTGCCTGGCCTAAAATCTAAAACTTTTTGAGCACTGACATGAAGTTTAAAATAAACGCTCTTTGGAGCATTTTGGATTTCAGATTTTCTGATTTGGAATGTTTAACCGGTAAGTATAATGCAAATGCCTGGTGCTGTGGCCCATGCCTGTAATCCCAGCACTTTCGGAAGCTGAGGTGGGAATTGCTTGAGCCCAGCCTAGGCAACATAGTGACACCTGTCTTGAAAAATAAAAAGTAAAAAAGAATTTTACATAAATCGTAATGCAGATATTCCCAAATCCAAAAAAATCTGAAATGCAAAATGCTTTCAGTCCCAAGTGTTTTTAACCTGTAATAGAAAGATGTGACCCAGTTCTTTGTTGTTGTTGTTGTTGATATGGAGTCTCACTCTGTTGCCCAGGCTGGAGTACACTGGCGAGATCTCGGCTCACTGCAAGCTCCATCTCCTGGGTTCACAGCATTTTCCTACCTCAGCCTCCCCAGTAGCTGGGACTACAGGCGCCTGCCACCATGCCCAGCTAATTTTTTGTATTTTTAGTAGAGACAGGATTTCACTGTGTTAGCCAGGGTGGTCTCGATCTCCTGATCTTGTGATCCACCCGCCTCTGCCTCCTAAAGTGCTGGGGACCAAGTTCTTTAGAGTGATCAGAGACTTCCCTGGGAAAGTGACTCTTGAGCGCAAGGATGATTAGGAGTGAACTAGGTGAAGTGGAGAAGAAAGATGGCTTTCCATCCTGTGCAGAGACCCGCAGAGGAAGGGGTCATCACAGGTGTGAAGGGCGGAAAACAAGCCCAAATGGCTGAAACAGTTGAGGAGAACAGGATGTGAGATGAGGTAGGTGTGAGATGTGGTGGATGGGATCCAGGGGGCAGGGCTGTGTGGCAGTGGTGAGGTTATCTTTTTGATAAGAACAATGGGAAGCAGCTGAAGGGCTTGAATGAAGTAGGAGGAAGGGGCAGTGTCAAGTAACAGGATCAAATTTGAATTTTGATGTATTTTTTAATTTATAAAGAGGTTTAATTGGCTCATGGTTCTTCAGGCTGTATATGAATCATATTGCTGACATCTGCTTCTGGTGAGGGCCCCAGGAAGCTTCCAAATCATGGCGGAAGGTGAAGGGGAGCCAGCACAGCACCTGGTGAGAGCAGGAGCAGGAGTGATGTCATCTTAGCTGCAGAGAATGGATACGAAGACGACGAGAGGATATAGAGGCTATTACAAGAGACAGTGAAAGCTTGGACTAGATCGATAATGGTAAAGGTGGAGAGAACTGAACACATATGAGAGATATTTAGGAGGGAGAATTGATAGAAGTTGGTGATGGATTGGATAGGGGGATTTAGAAAGAACAAAGTGTTGAGGATAACGTCTAGGTTTCTGACACCATACACTGAGACAGGTGACATCAGAAGAAGAAAGTCTGGGGAGTAAATTATGCATTCACTTTTCAAAATCTGATTTTGAGGTTCTTTGAAGACATGTAAGAGCACATTAAATAAGCTGGAGCTCATAGGATATGTATATATCATAAGCACACATATATGAATATATACTCACACATACATCTGTGTCATCTGCATATAGTTGGTGAGTTATTCAACTATAAGGTGGAGATGCTGACCCTATTTCATAGTGATGTTGTAAGAATTGAGTGGAGATGAGTACATAACATATTAAGTCTATATGAGTAACTGTGCTGGACAAAGAGCAAGGAAAAGAAAAACCGAGTAGTTAAAGAGGAATACAGAAATGCTTGAGACAATGTTGCAAGGGGTGTCAGATGAGCAGCAGCCGGAATCTAGTGTGATAAACAAACTAGTCTGGTATATATTGCTTTTGAGGATTGATTTCTATATTCTGTTAGCCACTTAATACAGGTGTTTTCTAGATGAATTGTTATTGAATCTGAGGGCTGGAAAGGCTTTTTTTTTTTTAATTCTTGAGACAAAGTCTCGCTCTGTCGCCCAGGCTGGAGTGCAGTGGCATAACCTTGGCTCACTGCAATCTCCGCCTCCCAGGTTCAAGCAATTCTCCTGCCTCAGCTGAGGATTACAGGCATGTGCTACCACGCCCAGCTAATTTTTGTATTTTTAGTAGAAATGGGGTTTCACCATGTTGACCAGGGTGGTCTCAAACTCCTGACCTCAGGTGATCTGCCCACCTATCGGCCTCCTAAAGTGCTGGGGTTAAAGGTGTGAGCCACCACGCCCAGCCTGGAAAGGCTTTTATCAATACTAACTACAGCATTATTCAAGAGAAGTTTTCATGGAAATTTATGAACATCTATTGAGGATCATTAGTCTAGCTTGATAAGCTCAGAAAAAAATTACTGGAACTTGAAAGTAGAGGATGACCACAGGAAAAAGTGGGAAGGTGTTTTCTAGAAGAACTGAAGAGTACAGAGACCATAAAAAACACAGAGACATAAACACATGACTGCAAAGTAAAATCATCTTGGAATTAACATTTGGAGAGTGACAGATGATATTGGATAAGCAGGGTCAAATGATGGAGAACAACTAAGTAGTGGGAACCCACTGAAAGATCTTAAGCAAAGAAATGACATGACTAGACTTCTTTTTAAATGGAAAGGTTCCCACCATCATATAAACCAGAGAATGGAACTGAAGACTAGAGAGACAAGGGTATCAGTTATGATGTTATTGCAATAGAACAGGAAGGGATGAAAGCTTGAAGTCCAGCAGGCATTTAGAGAATAGTCTGGATTGGAGATATTTAGATATATATTTGGGAATTACCAGTTTATAAGAGGTTAAGTAAAATCAGAGTAAGTAAAGTGAACTATGAAGACCATGCATCATGAGAAGAGATAGAGAACTTAGAATTTTGTGATGGCCAGGTGCAGTGGCTTATGCCTGTAGTCCTACCACTTTGGGAGGCTGAGGCAGGCGGATCACTTGAGCCCAGGAGTTCGAGACAAGCCTGGCCAACATGGTGAAACCTCTTCTCTACTAAAAATACAAAAATTAGGCAGACATGGTGGCACATGCCTATAATCCCAGATACTTGGGAGGCTGAGATACGAGAATTGCCTAAACCTGGGAGGCGGAGGTTGCAGGGAGCTGAGATTGCGTCACTGCACTCCAACCTGGGCAACAGAGCAAGACTCTGTCTCAAAAATAAATAAATAAATAAATAAATAGAAAAAGAATTCTGTGAGACAGCATCATTTAAGGAGCAGGTACAAGAAGGGGATCCTGAGGAGATCTCACATCTAATAATCCTCATTTTCAAAAGTTCTTTTTTATATATCCATCTTAGGTCTTTCATGCTTTAATCAAAGTCTGTTTCTTCTGTTCACTCTCCAGTTGAGAAAGAAAGCAGCTGTTTATCATCTTGTATATAACAACCCTTCCTGGGCTTAAATACTGTTATTAAGAAACCTAGTAGCCTGATCTAAATTGGGCTAAATAATTTCCAGCTCCTATTTTCCCAACCCTTTAATCATCTCTGTGACTGTCTGTTGAATCCCTTCCACTTTCTGCACATCCCTCTTTAAGTTGTGGAGTCTGTTGCTGGACATTGAACTTTCAAGATTCACTATGAGGCTCATGGGAGGATTTTCTTAAATTTCTTATGTAATAACCTAATGTAGCCCAGTGCAATGCTTGGAGTGCTCCATGTTTACTAGGATTTTTCATGAACCAGTTTATTTTGGTTACTTATGTCTAACTGGCTAAAGTAAGTTTTTGTATTTATTGTTAACTTTAAATCTCTGTTGTGACATTTCAAAGAGATAATTTTCAATACCCTTATGTGGTTGAATGAAATAAGTTGGTCTGATCCTGTTCTCATGGATGTCACTTGGGGTAGGAGGTAAGAGCTCTGCATGGACTCCAGGTATGTGCATAGATGACATAGACTATGGTATTTCTCTTCTCCTGTTCTTGTTTAACCTGAAAATCAGATTCAAGTGTAAATGCGAAGTAACCTCCCTTATTTCATGGACCTCACTGTATTGCTCATTGACTGCTCTCATGTCTGTCTCTTATTCCACTTTGAGCTTCTTGGAGAAGGAGCATGATCCTGGTTGTCTTATATTTCCAGTCCACTTTTTACCTCAAGGAGAGTCACATTGGATGCCTGTCTTAAGTGTGAAAAGGAAAGTCTTGACCAGCAATGGCACTAGAATTTCATCTTGCTTGTTGGCTCCAATTGAATAGTACTAGCTTAGTTATTGCTGAGTTATGTGATGTTAAGGATTCTGAAGCAGATTACTGGCTCATCCAAAAAATGCTATGGCAAATTGGCATTGTTGGGAATTGGAATTGTGAATTGTGGTGGCAAATTGTTTACTGTGGACAAGGAACATAAAAGAGAAGGTATAAGTAGGCCATATTTGTCATAAACAACAACAACAACAGGAATTATATCTTCATTCCTAACAGATGCATTGGTCCTAGGCTAGTTACAGACTACCCTGATGAAAAAGAAAACAGCACTTTGTTCAGTTTATAGACCATAGCAAAGACAACAGAAAATCTTAGGGGTCATGGCCCTACTAAAATATCCACCCGCCCACTCATTTGCCCAATTACACAAGGTCTATTTTTAGTAACTCTTGGAATTTGGGTGAGTACTAATCTGCATGGTTGTCACACATGGTTCTGAAATGTTACTATAAGTTTTGTTCATGGTTCTTTCCTGAAGCTCCTCAGAAAATAGTTTCTTTTTTTTTTTTTTTTTTTTTTTTGAGACGGAGTCTGGCTCTGTCACCCAGGCTGGAGTACGGTGGCCGGATCTCAGCTCACTGCAAGCTCCGCCTCCCAGGTTCACGCCATTCTCCTGCCTCCGCCTCCCAAGTAGCTGGGACTACAGGCGCCCGCCTTGTCGCCCGGCTAGTTTTTTGTATTCTTTAGTAGAGACGGGGTTTCACCGTATTAGCCAGGGTGGTCTCGATCTCCTGACCTTGTGATCCGCCCGTCTCGGCCTCCCAAAGTGCTAGGATTACAGGCTTGAGCCACCGCACCCGGCCAGAAAATAGTTTCAATTTGACTTAAAAGTAAACAAATATCATAAGAGTTTTTTGTTTGTTTCTTTGTTTGGGATTTCTTTTGGAAATTAATCAAAGAATTCAGCTGCCACTTTGAAAGTTCCACAAGAGATCTGGTAATATTGGTAAATTGTTATGTTGACAGCATATTGTCAAATGATACATTAATAAAGAAACAGGCCAGGCACGATGGCTCACACCTGTAATCCTAGCACTTTGGGAGGCCGAGGCCAGTGGATCACCTGAGGTCAGGAGTTTGAGACCAGCATGGCCAACATGTTGAAACTCCGTCTCTACTAAAAATACAAAAATTACCCTGGCATGGTGGCGTGTGCCTGTTATCCCAGCTACCCGGGAGGCTGAGACAGGAGAATTGCTTGAACCTGGGAAGTGGAGTTTGCAGTGAGCCAAGATCATGCCACTGCACTCCAGCCTGGGCCACAGAGTGAGACTCTGTCTCAAAAGAGAAAAAAAAAAAAAAAAAGAAAAAAAGAAACAACTGGAACACTGAAAATATTGTGACATCTTTGTGAGGCAGGTAGAGTTTGGCATAAAAGCTGAACGAAGTAGAACATACTGAAGAATTAGTATGTTGGGGGTATTGTTGAACCCCTGGAATATAAGAAATAGTACTGAAGAACTGTCAGTATATTCAATCTTAGATACTTTTGTGTATTTGCTTGTTTTTTTGTTGCTGTTCTGCGCTGCTTCACTTAACATGAGCCTCCATGGCCAAGTGCGGTGGCTCATGCCTGTAATCCCAGCACTTTGGGAGGCTGAGATGGGTGGATCACGAGGTCAGGAGATCGAGACCAACCTGGCTAACATGGTGAAACCCCGTCTCTACTAAAAATACAAAAAAAAAAAAAAAAAATTGGCAGGGCGTGGTAGCGGGTGCCTATAGTCCCAGCTACTCTGGAGGCTGAGGCAGGAGAATAGCATGAACCCGGGAGGCAGAGCTTGCAGTGAGCCGAGATCACGCCACTGCACTCCAGCCTGGGCAACAGAGCGAGACTTTGTCTCAAACAAACAAACAAACAAGAAAACCATGAGCCTCCATGTCTAGGCTCTGGAGAACAATTTCAAAGATACATAAATCAGTGATAAATCTAGTAGGTGGACCCTTTCGTGATGGGTACTACATCTAAAGTCCACAGTTAATGGCAGAGAGAAGCTCTGTAAAAGTACAACTTCACAGTGGGTTGAGAGAAAATTCTCTCAGCCTACATTATTTCTGAGTTACGTGACCCATTGATATTAATTATCACAAATATGGTAATGACATCAAATCTACAGCTGCACCCCAAACCTTTCTCAATAGCTGCTGTCTGCTACATGTATCCTCCACCTACCTCTTAACCTCAGCAAGCCTAAAATCACTGAAGTTACCACTTCCTTTCAAACCTACTCCTTTTCCAATATTCTCTGTTGCACTTGGTGTTGATACTGTGCTTCACAATAGTCTTGCACTCTTCCATTTTCCATATTTCCCACATTCATCCAACCACCAAGTCCTGCCAGTTATACCTACTAATTATAATTAGCTCTTGAATCCTTTTCCTACTCTCTGCCTCTGCTGTTACTGCCCTGGTTTGGCCTATCATCCTCTCCTATCCCAAATAGTGCAGCAAACCTATTAACTAGTCTTCATTTTTTTTTTTTTTAAAGACGGAGTCTCATTCTGTCACCTAGGCTGGAGTGCAGTGGCATGATCTCGGCTCACTGCAACCTCCGCCTCCTGGGTTCAAGAGATTCTCCTGCCTCAGCCTCCCGAGTAGCTGGGACTACAGGCATACTCCACCACGCCCAGCTAATTTTAGTATTTTTAGTGGAGACGGGGTTTCACCATGTTGGCTAGTGTGGTCTCGATCTCTTGACCTCGTGATCTGCCTGCCTCGGCCTCTCAAATTGCTGGGATTACAGGCGTGAGCCACCATACCCGGCCAACTAATCTATTCTAATCTCTGGTCTGCCCTTATCTATATGTTTTAATTTTGTTTCCATATTTTATTTGTTTGGATTTTTTTTTTTTTTTTTTTTTTTTTTGAGAGATGAAGTCTAACTATGTTGCCCCGGCTGGTCTTGAACTTCTGGGCTCAAGAGATACTCTCACCTCAGCTTCCCAAAGTGTTAGGATTACAGGCATGAACCACTGCACCCAGCCAGTCTCCCTGTTTGAAAAGCTCATTGACTCCTCATTGCTTGTAGGATAAAGTTCAAGCTTCTTGACATGGAATTCAAGAATTCTGTGATCTGCCCCCATCTAACTTTATATTTTAATCTCTCATCCTCCTCCACTTCTTCTCTTTCTACTTGTTCTCTAATAATGGTGCTGTTTCTCTGCTGTTCCTATCTGGAACACTCTACCGTGCCTCTTTCTACCCTCTTCCTCATCACTTAGCTAATTCCTAACCATTCTTTTATAAAACCTATCTTAGTTACTGTCTCTTCCTGGAAAGTCTTCCTACCTACCTACCTACCTACACACATACACCTTTGTGCCTTTATGCCTTTATAATGCTCAGGATTCATATTTCTCTTTGCCCTTCCTAAATTACTTTAACATGTCTATACACATATTTGTCTGCACTATCATACTATGAACTCTCTAGACGGATATCATGTCGTAGTTACCTCTGTATCCACAACACACTAGCATAGTGTCTTACACTGGTAATCTTTTTTTTTTTTTGGTTTTTGGTTTGTTCATTTGTTTTTGAGACAGAATCTTACTGTGTTGCCCAGGCTGGAGTTCAGTGGCACTGTCTCAGCTCTTTGCAACTTCCACTCCCAGGTTCAAGCGATTCTCCTGCCTCAGCCTCCCGAGTAGCTGGGATTACAGGTGCCTGCCACCACACCCAGCTAATTTTTGTATATTTATTAGAGACAGGGTTTCGCTATGTTGGCCAGGCTGGTCTCAAACTCCTGACCTCAGGTGATCCACCCACCTCGGCCTCCCGAAGTGCTGGGATTACAGGCGTGGGCCATAGTGCCTGGCCTACACTGGTAATCTTAATTGTTGTTGTTGTTGTAGAGACAGTCTCCCTATGTTGCCAAGGCTGGTCTTGAGCTCCTGGGCTCAAGCAATCCTCCCACCTCGGCCTCTCAAAGTGCTGGGATTACAGGTGTGAGACTATTAGAATAATCAGTGTAAAAAGAAGAAAATTGCGGGCTGGGTGTGGTGGCTCACACCTGTAATCCCAGCACTTTGGGAGGCCAAGGCGGGCAGATCACGATGTCAGGAGATCGAGACCATCCTGGCTAACACAGTGAAACCCCGTCTCTACTAAAAATACAAAAAATTAGCCAGGCGAGGTGACAGGTGCCTGTAGTCCCAGCTACGCGGGAGGCTGAGGCAGGAGAATGGCATGAACCAGGGAGGCAGAGCTTGCAGTGAGCTGAGATCCCCCCCCCGCCCCCCCGCCTGGGCGACAAAGTGAGCCTCTTTTCAAAAAAAAAAAAAAAAAGAAGAAGAAGAAAATTGCTAGTCATGGCCTAGTCTTTCCTTCATTGACAGTCTTCAATAAAATAGATCATCTAAGTTCTAAAAATATACATTTTTCTCCCTGTAGTACTAAAACCATTTCCATTTTGAATGAAAAATTTTAAATATAGTTTATAATATTTCCATTTTTTCCTAAATTATCTCCTAGTCTCCCCAAAAACTTGATAACCAAGACTCTAATAAAATGAACTGACAAGATGAATTTTTTTCATCTGCAGACCTTGGC